>NW_024070185.1:101369007-101469307 GCF_014754425.2 Oryx dammah
CTGGAACACTGGCCCCCGACAGTCTGAGCACTTGCCTTCCTAGTATCGGGCAGCCTGGAGACAATGACCCTTCCCAAAGTGGGTTGCCAGGATCACCATTTTTGAGAGATACTAAGAAATCTCTTATTTCTACTTTTTTCCTTTTTTTTTTTGGCTGCATATGGGATCTTAGTTCCCCGACCAGGGGTTGAACCCATGCTCCCTGCATTGGAAGCAAAGACTCCTAACAATTAGACCACCAAGAAGGTCCCTCATATTTTTTAAATGGGCTTCCGTTGCCAATTATGTTTGAGGAGGTTGGGTTAGACAGAGCTAGACGGGTCTCTCTCCGGCCGAACTTCTCAGAGCCTTTGCTGTCCTCACCCGAGTTGTTGGTCAGATGCTCGTCCCAAACTGACTTGCTCCCAGAAGCCTTTGCCCCCCCGGCGCCTCCAGCGTCCCCGATGAGCGGCCTGGAAATGCCGCGGCCGCTCAGACACCGTCTCAGCGCCTCCTGCTGGGGGGGATGGGTGCGAGTTGCTGTTCCCGACCTGGTTGGGCCCTGTCTCTGACTCCAGCATTCACAGGGAGTTACGAGAGCCTCTCAGGAAGGCGCCCCTTGTCCGTGGGGACACCCCCAAAATCACTCGAGAAGCCAGTCCCTTTCCCTGGGTGAACCCTGACCAGACAGGCCTCACCTGGTCGCTGGCCTCCCCGGTTTGGAGCTGCCCCGGCTCTGCCTGTCACGACTCCTCTGCCACCCAGCGGCCCCAACAGCCATCGGGCCCTCCTGCTCTGCCTGAGCTGCCGCCAGAAAGCAGTCTGCCGCCCTCCCCGCTCTCTGGTGGGTCCACATCACTTAGATGTCACCTGTGACTCCCCGGGGGCCAGAGACAGGGATCTGCCCCATCAGCTTTACCTCGTGTGTGTGCCTACATCCCACACACACCCCACGGTGCCTGGACCTCCACCCACCCTAGGCACTACTGGGGGGTCTGCTGGGGCCCCGAGGTGGTGGCAGGCAATTCAGGTGAGCCTGAGAAGCTGGAAGTACGTGGTTTGGGGTTCTGGAGCGCCTCACTGTGCTGATCCCCAAGCATAAGGCCTCAGGCACTCACCCAGCCCAGGGGCTGGGGCAGGTCCCACATCCCTGGCCTCCCAGCCGCCCCCTCTCTGGCATGCCCCCTCTCTGGACCTGGTACTGACCAGTCACTGTGGTTTTTTTTTTTTTTTTCCTTGCTCTCTCCCCTCCCCCACCCAGCAGAAAGCGCTTTCAGTCGGCGGGTAGAAGGCAAAGCACAAAACCACTTTGAAGAGACGAATAGCAGTTCCCAAAACTCCAGCGGTGAGTTGGTGAGCGGTGTGCCCCGGGACCGCCGTCCTGTGCTCTGGAGTCTTTGTGATCTGTGCTGGGCTAGGGTGTTGGGAGGAGGCAGGGGGCAGAGAAACAGAAGGTGGCCAGGGTCAGGCAGAAGTGGAGGGTCCCTTTCTTCCAGGCCCGGCCCTCTAGGTCCCGGGAGCATCTTGGGGACTGTGGCTCCTCTTTGTCTTTCCATGGAGAGAGAAACTCCCCTGTCTCCACAGCCTGTGATACATTGACTCGGATGGGCCCCTCTGAGCCATTGCTGTTTATAGGGTGAGCGTTGCAGCCACTTTTTCCCCAGGAGAAGCAAAGTGGGTCCAGTAGACCGGGCTGTGGCCCAAGAGCCAGAGGCCCCATGTTCTGGTCCCTCTGGACCTGGGACCATCCAAAGGTTCCCTTCTAGCCCTCACCAGCCAAGTAGGTGTGCTTGAGGTTCCTGGTGGTGTTTTGGCGCCCCCTGGTGGCTGCCTCTTGCCAGACCCTGACAGAGCCTTAGCACCTTAGAACCGAGCGACCGTAAGGCCACTGTCCCCAGACAGACCTGGGGCCAGCCTGGCGGAGCTATGAGCGATCACAATCAGCTTCTGTCCGAAAAAGGCACAGCAGGCTGGTCTGCACAGGCCAGAAAAGGATTCTATTCTGATACTCCTTTACACTAAGGTAAAGCAGCGCTCCCTTTCTTGCTCAAAGTTTTCACTCCCCAGATTAGTCATTGGCCTGTGTTCAGCTGAGCACAGGCCCTGCTGAGCCCTGGCTGGGTGTGGACAAGTGATGAACGCGACTTGACCGTGAGTCGGGGGTTTTATGAAACACGCAGGAGCCCAGGCTTGCACATGGAGTCTTCCTCACAGTGACTAGAGCTCCAGCTGAGGCTTGACCCCAGCTCCACCATCGACAAGCTGGTGGCTTGAGCTCGCCCCTCGTTCCTCCTCTGCTGTAGAGTGGAAATGGCACACACGTCCCTGTGGTGGGGGATCATTCAGTGGGGGCCCTGCAGAGATACACATCCACATGGTAGGCTGGGGGGGTGTGGCGGGGGGTTAAGTAAACCAAGCGATTTCATGAGTCACTGCCCGAGGCAGGCAGTGAGGTGTGCCTTGGGAGCCCCAAGAATGCGGACACGGTCCTTTAAATTATAGAGAACATCAGCTGTTCCAAACTGCTTCATCCTTCTGAAAACTGTAATGCCTCTCCGAAAGGTGGGCCTTAAAGAGATGGAGTGACTGGTCTAGGCCATGCAGGGGTGAGCAGCAGAGCCGGGACCAAAACCCCAGTCTCCTGCGAGCCTTTGCTGTCAGCCAGCCAGGCTATAGCCGCTGCCTCTCGTTCCATCAGAGTCCATGTTCAGAATTGGGCCACTCCTGCTGGCAGCCACCGTTTATTGAGCGCTTACTGTGTGCCTGGCACCTGTTCAGAGCTGTATGTGTCTTACCTGTTTCCACCCTTGCCACACAGCCAGCGAGGGTCAGTGTTACTGTTATCCCTGCTTCTCGGATGAGGAAATCGAGGCTCAGGAGAGATCGATTGTCGCCCCGGGCCCCTAGCTTGTAAGTGGTGAAGCCAGGATTCCCCGGGGTGGTCTGTCCGCCCCATTCTGCTGTCCCCTGCCCGTGAGGCTCACCTGACGATACAGAGAGGCATGGGGAGCTGCCAGCAGACAGATGGCAGGATGGAGACACACGAAGGGAAAGCGCAGCGCTCCCTTGGCTGCCCTGGTGTTTGGTATCAAACGCGTCCACCCCGGGTGCCCAGACCCAGCAGCCGCCCCAGCTCCCTGTCCTGAGATGGGCAGCCGCACGTGGGTGTTTTCTCATGGTGTTCTGTGGGCTCCCTGTGTGAGAGCTGGGGGTGTCCTGGAAGGATGGCCCTGCCTGATCTCGCCCTGCCCATGCCCAGTCCCACCCCAGACACCCGCCTCCCCCTTCTCTGAGTGCCCATCTGGCCCACTGCTGCCCAAGACCAGAAATAGTGACAGTCAGCCCCGAGCACCAGAGCTGGAAGAGACTTAGCTAAACTGTTTCTCTTTTGCAGAAACTGCAAGTCCCCTGATTTCCAACCCTTTCCCTCTCCTACAGAGTAAGTGAGGGTCCCGTCGGGGGGCTGGAGAGGGCCAGACAGGGCAGGGAGTGAACTCAGCCCGCCACACACTCCAGACCCCTCCCAGGCAGACCCAGCAGCTGGTGGAAGCAGGGGGCGGCCCAGCCCAGGTGGGTGGAGGAGTGTGGACAGCCTGCCTCTGCCACCCCCAGCCCTGCAGAAACAAGGCCTCCCCTTCCTGCCCACGGGGCTGGCCTCACAACGCTGCTCTTGAGCCCCACCTCCACTGTCCTCCTGCTCTTTTCCTTGTCTCTGCTCTCTTCTCTCTTCCTTCTGCACCCCGGTGCCGGGCACGCAGAGATGAAAAGATAACAGGCCCTGCACACGAGCTCCTGTTTTCATACGCACTCATCATTCCCACCATCCCGCCCTCTCCCCTCCTCCTCCCTGTCTCATACCTGCTTCTCTGGCTCTTCGCTGTTTCTCTGCTTCTCACCTTTTATCTCGTCCCTTCCCTCCTTCTCTGTCCTTCCCTCCACGTCCATCGCCTTGTCTTTGGTTCATTCATACCTTTATCTGGTCGTCCGCTCAGCAGACTGAGCCGTCTGTGTGCCTCCCCCAGCCGAGAGAGGGAGGTCGGCTGTGGAACCGAGAAAATGCGGTCTCTGCCCTGTGTCGTCCCCAATGCCCAGAACAGTGCCTGGCACACAGTGAGCCCTCGATAAATGCCCTGTGGCTGCACCCGATGGTCTGTTACCTGCCATCTTCCTCTCTCCATCGCTCCTTCCTCCCCAGCCTCTCCCTCACTAGCTAGTGCCAGGGAAGCCCCGAGGGCACCGCCCCCTGTGTGTCTGGGTGCCCAGCTCCAGAGCTGCCCGCGGCCCCGCAGAAAGGTGCTGGGGTTCGTGCAGCCCTTCAGACAGCCGCTCTGTTTCTCCCCGCAGAGCCCTACACGTGCGGCGCCTGTGGGATCCAGTTCCAATTCTACAACAACCTGCTGGAGCATATGCAGTCTCATGCGGGTAAGGACCCTGCGGCCCCATCCCCTCCCTTCCTCCCAGATCCTGCACGGGGCAGGGCCAGCCTGGGGCCACGCCCCCGGGAGACAGTCACAGCACCTGGGAGCCCCGGTCAGTCCTTTGTAACCCAGGGTAGTGTGGAGCTGAAGAAGCTTCCAGAAGCTATGGCTTCTGCCTGGAGCCTGGAGGCCACGTAGGCGAAGAACAGGACAGAGATGTGGAGGTGTGTGGTTTGAGGTCCAGGGGAGCGGAGGTGGGGAGGGCAGTGGAGAAGCTCAGCCCAGGGCAGCCTGGGGTGAACCCTGTCGCTTTCAGGGGAAAACCCTGTTGCACGAAGCAGCTGTCAAACCTGAGGCTGCCTCAGTCACTAGGAGGGCTGGTGGAAGCACGGGTTTCTAGGCTCCTCCCTAAACTTCAGACTCGTGGGTCTAAGGTGGGGCCCGGACTTGCATTATTGGCAGGTCCTCACGCCACACACCCCTGGCTTGTCCAGGGGCCATGCTTTGAGAACCACTGCTATAGAGGTAAAGAATCTGCCTGCAATGCAGGAGACCTAGGTTCAATCCCTGGGTCGGGATGATCCGCCTGGAGAAGGAAATGGCAGTTCTCTCCAATACTCTTGTCTGAAGAAGTCCGTGGACAGAGGAGCCCAGCAGGCTACAGTCCATGGGGTTGCAAAGAGTCGGACATGGCTGATCAACTTTTACTTTCACTTCAGTGGCAAAGCTAGGAGTCTACTATCTGGACAATTTGTTTATCAGCTGTTTCTCCATCTGCCCAGCTTACGGTGTCAGCTCCCTCACTAGACCATCCAGCCTCCAATTTTAGGTTTTTATCATAGTAGCACTGATTTTTGATCTAGTCAGGGAGACACTAACAGGTAAATCCCAAACTCTCAGTGGTTTGACATAACCACTTACCATCTCAGCCCTAGCAGAGCCTGATACAGGTAACCTTCCACGTGGCCACTCAGGGACCCAGACTCCTTCCTTCGTATGTCTCTATCCTCTTCTGGGTCACAGAGTCCTCTTTTTCTGACTGGCGGGCAGAGAGGGGGGCACCCTTGCTTCTTTATCCTTTAGACCACAAATGACACACAGATGCTCCAGTTTCAGGGGAATTGTGGGAAGCTGCTCAGGGGCAGCCCAGCACTCCGCGGAGGGAAATGGGAATGTGAGGGAAGCAGCTCGCTGACCCCACCGCCCCTCCTTCAGGGTCACGGGAGGTGATGTGAGAAAAGCACTCAGTGGTGGTTCAGTATGGGCCAAATAGAAGCTGACCGGGAAAAAGGTACGAGGTAGAGATGCAGTGTTTGTTAAGCTGCTGTTATTTCTCCATTTCTCCTGTTACTGTTATTGTTAGTTATTATCTCTCTCTTAGGGCTTCCCTGAGTGGGAAAGTGGGAAGAGAACCCGCTAGTGGTAAGGAACCCGCCTGCCGGTTCAGGAGACGGAGGAGACGCAAGTTCGATCCCTGGGCTGGGAAGATCCCCTGGAGGAGGGCATGGCAACCCACTCCAGTGTTCTTGCCTGGAGAATCCCCGTGGACAGAGGAGCCTAGTGGGCCACAGTCCGTAGGGTTGCAGAGAGTCTGACACGACTTAGCACACACGCTCGTCTCACTTAGGTTTATAAATCTTCCGTATCATCTTCCAGGCTGGGCCTGACTAGTGCAGTATTACAGGGCTAGATGCTCTTTAGACAGGCACTGTCCTGTCAGTGTGACCTCTCTTCATTTGTTCACTTACTCAGCATATATCTGTTGGGTACCTGCTATATGATTCAGTTCAGTTCAGTCGCTCAGTCATGTCCAACTCTGCGACCCCATGAACCGAAGCACGCCAGGCCTCCCTGTCCATCACCAACTCCCGGAGTTCACTCAAACTCATGCCCATTGAGTCAGTGATGCCATCCAACCATCTCATCCTCTGTCATCCACTTCTCCTCCCGCCTTCAACCTTTCCCAGCATCAGGGTCTTTTTCAGATGAGTCAGGTGGCCACTTTTTCAGGTGGCCAAAGTATTGGAGTTTCAACTTCAACATCAGTCCTTCTAATGAATATTCAGGATTGATTTCCTTTAGGATGGGCTGGTTAGATCTCTTTTCAGACCATCTAGCATCTGCTATGGGCTTCCCTGGTGGCTCAGAGGTTAAAGCATCTGCGTGGAATGCGGGAAACCCGGGTTTGATCCCTGGGTCGGGAAGATCCCCTGGAGAAGGAAATGGCAACCCACTCCAGTACTCTTGCCTGGAGAATCCCATGGAGGGAGGAGCCTGATAGGCTATAGTCCATGGGGTCGCATCTGCTATACACTAGGTACCAATTCACATGATTTTAGGTGGAGAGGGGAGATTATTTATTTCTATAGGAGTTGATGGGTTAGTCGCCTAGTCGTGTCCGACTGTTTGCGACCCCATGAACTGTAGCCCGCCAGGCTCCTCTATCCGTGGGATTCTCCAGGCAAGAATACTGGAGTGGATTGCCAGTCCCTTCTCCAGAGGATCTTCCTGACCCAGGGATCGAACCCAGGTCTCCTGCGTTGCAGGCAGATTCTTTACCATCTGAGCTACAGGGAAGATCTCATTTATTTCTATTGTGGTCATCAAATCAGTGCAAAGCAGGACTGGCTTCCATGACATGTGAGTTCCAGTCCTCTCTAACCCAAGGGTCTCCATACCAAGTACGGAGCAGGAGACCTTGTCCTCTCTTGAGACTCCATCTCTAAAAGAAGGGCTCACAGATCTCAGCTGCCCTCTTCCCACCAAGGTTCCATTTCCACATGCCTCTCGCCTCCAGCTTGCCTTTGCCATCAGCCATCCTGCAGCAGGGAGGGCCTTCGCAGCATTTAGACTTGACCCTGGGCAACCAGTGGCCAAAATTGGAAGGCTGCTGGGGACCCCTGCCTGAGCACAGCATTTGGGTCCCTTGGGCCCGAGACCCCCATGACCCAGCCCCTGCTCACTCCTCCCCTGAGGCCCTCTGCCCCCCTGCCACCTCTGGAATGTGCTTAGTCTCTCAGTCCTGTCTGACTCTTTGTGACCCTTTGTGTTATAGCCCGCCAGGCTCCTCTGTCCATGAGTGGGCTGCCACTTCGTCCTCCTGGGGATCGGCCCTAATCAGGGATTGAACCTGCGTCTCCTGTGTCTCTTGCACTGCCGGCGGATTCTTTACCGCTAAGCCACCTGGGAAGCCCGCCACCTCTGGAAGCTGAGCTCTAATTAGGGAAGAGTCTGGGTGCCAGGGCTTCTCTGACCCTCAGGCAGCTGGGCGGAGGCCATTAACATGCAAATCAAGGATGCGCCTGTGGGGCCCCGCCTCCCCCAGGCATCCCAACGTGTTTTCCCCAGAAGAGCTTTGGGCTGCTTTGTTCTGGTTCAGTGCCAGCAGAGAATGCCTCGCCAGCAATCCAGTGCAAAGCCAGGCTGAAGCCCAGCCAGGCTGAGTCGGGATTAAAGGATTGACTCCATAGAGAGAAATTAAGCATCATGATCTGCGCAGTTCACAGTGCTGCTGATAAGGGGGATCAACCTCGAATAACACCAATCTCATTAAGAGGCTGCTGAATGGCATAGAGTAATTCCCGCTAATAAACTTCCTTTCTGTGTGGTAGGAAAACCTGCCTGGTCCCTGGTGACAGTTTAGGAGCAGAGTTTGGCAGCAGTGATACTGAAGGTAGCTAACACTTAGTGAGCAATTACTGTGTGTCGGGCCTGGTTATAGCATCAAGGCTCCTCAGTAAGCTGGCTAGCATTATCATCTCCATTATACAGATGAGGAGACTGAGGCTCAGAGAACATAATCGCTGGCCCAGAGTTGCATGACTCATTAATACCTAACATCGTTTGAGTTCTTACATATTAGCTCATTTGATCTTCAGAAGTCCCTCTGAGTTAAGTGTTCCAGTTAGCTCTCCTTTATAGAAGATAAAAGCACATATTGTGGGCAGGAAAGTGTCAATTAAAAAAAATTTATCAGGGACTTGCCTAGTGGCCCAGTGGTTAAGAATCCGTAATTCCACTTCTGAGGATGCAAGTTTGATCCCTGATTTGGGAACTAAGATCCCCCATGCTGTTCAGCACTGCAAAAAAAAAAAAAAAACAAAGCACAATTTATCAGTAAGAAAATTGTTAGCCCTGTCCAACAGTTAATGATTTAAATAATGATACACTATTTAATAAGCATAAGCTATTCCTGTAATGTTTTGCCTCCAGATTGCAATAGGTCATTCCCTCAATTGCTATCAGAAGGGGAGATGCTCTAATTTTTAAAATTTTTCCAACTTGCAGGGCTGTATTGCTTGTCTGTGTTTAGAAGTGAGCATTACGCGGCTCATTTTAGTATGCTATTTCTATGTTGCTTATTTTTTGTTCTTTTCATAGAATGTGTGAATTACAAAATAAAAGGTTCTGCAACCACTGAATCAGACTATGATTCTGACCCTCTGGTGAACTCAACAGCCAGGTGCCCTCTTCAGCAGGGTGGTTGGGGTGGAGGATTAGGGATGGGGGAAGCCTCTCAGAGGTCATCCCTTCTAGCCTCTTTTCAGCTAAGTATGGCCTGGGGACTTTCCTAGGAGGCAAATATATTGACACCTCAGAGTGGTAGGATGTGGGAATGGCCACAGTGAACTTCTGGTCCCTTTGAGGGATTACCTAATCACCTTTCTGGGTGTCAGTCTTCTCATCTGTAAAGTGGGTTCATCACCATTCTCCACAGCCTGGGTGAGGGTTCTGGAGATGATGCATGTAAAATATTGAGGACAGTGGCACATTCTAAAATAAGACCAAATAATACAAGTTTTTCCTTTTCCATCCGCTGCTGGAAACAACTGCTTTCTCCTTCTGGCAACTGGTGCCTCCCTGGGAGACATTCTTTATTCCAGCTTTGTGTCCAGTCCTTTGCAGACATATATATCTGTTCGTGTGTGAACATGTGTATCTGTGATACATGGGAAAGTGAAAGTGAAGTCGCTCAGTCGTGTCCAACTCTTAGCGACTCCATGGACTGCAGCCTACCAGGCTCCTCCATCCGTGGGATTTTCCAGGCAAGAGTACTGGAGTGGGGTGCCATTGCCTTCTCCAGGGGATCTTATAGCCACACTGAATAAACCTTGTTTCCAGCTCAAGCTATAAATCAGACCATTCACAGAGCATTTACTGAGTGCCTCACCCGTTCAGCAGCATTATCTATGAGATAAGGAGAAAAAAGGTTTTTATTAATCAACCAAGGCAATGGCACCCCACTCCAGTAATCTTGCCTGGAAAATCCCATGGATGGAGGAGCTTGGTGGGCTGCAGTCCATGGGGTCACTAAGAGTCGGACACGACTGAGCGACTTCACTTTAACTTTTCACTTTCATGCACTGGAGAAGGGAATGGCAACCCACTCCAGTGTTCTTACCTGGAGAATCCCGGGGACGGGGGAGCCTGGTGGGCTGCCGTCTCTGGGGTTGCACAGAGTCGGACGACTGAAGTGACGCAGCAGCAGCAGCAGCAGACATCGTTATCAAATTTGAGGTTGAGTAATACAGGCTTCCCTGGTGGCTGTAAAGCGTCTGCCTGCCGTGCAGGAGACCTGGGTTTGATCCCTGGGTCGAGAAGATCCCCTGGAGAAGGAAATGGTAACCCACTCCAGTACTCTTGCCTGGAGAATCCCAAGAACAGAGGATCCTGATGGGCTACAGTCCATGGGGTCTCAAAGAGTCAGAGATGACTGAGTGACTTCACTTTCACTTTCAATCCCGATTCCAAGACTTGCAGAAAGGCAGAGAATGAGGGAACCACCCTGCAACCTTAATCTCACTACTCAAAGCTAACCACTGTTCCTCTTTTAATGGTTTTTTTTCAGTCTATTTTAAAATCAGATTTATTTATAATTTACATAAATAAGATTCACCAATTTTAAGAGTTCTGGTGATAGGTTTTGATGAATGTACCACCGTCATAAGCACAATGTGTAATGTGACCATTGACCCACAAAGTGCCCTTTACAGCAGGGTCCTTTCCCAGACCCTCCCACTGGCACACTGTCTGCTTGCTTTTGTTATAATTTCAGGAATTTTGTGTGCGTGCATTCATTGTTGCTTAAGTCGTGTCCGACTCTGCTGAACCCTAGGGACTGTATAGCCTGCCAGGCTCCTCTGTCCATGGGGTTCTCCAAGCAAGAATACTGGAGTGGATTGCCATTTCCTCTTCCAGGGTAATCTTCCTGACCCAGGGATCCAACCCGTGTCTCCTGAGTCTTCTGCATTGCCAGACAGGTTCTTTACCACTAGTGCCATTTGGGAAGCCTGCAATTTTGTATAAATAGATTATATATTTAGTCTCTTGTATCTGACTTGGGTGTCTGACTTCTTTCACTTAGCATACTTTTGAGACTCATTTATATTCTGTGATACTAGTCTTTTAATTTCTGAGTAATATTTTATTGTCTGGATATACCACAGTTTGTTTACCCGTTCCCAGGCTTCCCTGGTAGCTCAGAGGTTAAAGCGTCTGCCTACAATGCAGGAGACCTGAGTTTGATCCCTGGGTCGGAAAGATCCCCTGGAGAAGGAAATGGCAACCCATTCCAGTACTCTTGCCTGGAGAATCCCATGGATGGAGGAGCCTGGTGGGCTACAGTCCACAGGGTCGCAAAGAGTCGGACACGACTGAGCGACCTCACTTCACTTCACTTCCCCCAACTGATGGACTTTTAGGCTGTCTCCAGTTTGGAGCTATAATGAATAAAGCTGCTGTGAATGTCCAAGTACAAGTCCCTGTGTAGATGTGTTTTTAACTACTATGTAGATACCTAAGAGTGGAGATTCTGGGTCATATAGTCAGTCTGCAGTCAACCTTTTGAAGAGCTGCCCCTGTTTACTAAAGTGTCTGCACCATTTTCACATTCCCACCAACAGTGTATGAGGGGTCCAACTTCTCCACATCCTTGATAACACTTGTTATTATCTGACTGGTTATCCCATTCTAATGCGTTAAGTCAGGGTTCCCCAACCTCTAGCATCTAATGCCTGGTGATCTGAGGTGGAGCTGATATATATAATAATAATAATAGAAATAAGTGCACAGTAAATGCAGTGTGCTTGAATCATCCTAAAACCATGCCCCCACCCCAGTCCATGGAAAAATTGTCTTCAATGAAACTGATCCCTGGTTGCCAAAAAGCTTAGGGACTGCTACATTAAGTGAGAGGTTTCCCCAGTGGCTCAGTGGTAAAGAATCTGCCTGCAGTACAGGAGCCAAAGGAGATTTGGGTTCAATCCCTGGGTCGAGAACATCCCTGGAGGAGGGCATGGCAACCCATTCCAGTATTCTTGCCTGGAGAATCCTATAGACAGAGGATCCTGGCAGGCTACAATCCATAGGATCACAAAGAGTCAGACATGACTGAAGCAACTTAACACACACACACACATTAACTGATATCTCATTGTTATTTTAATCTGTGTATTATTGTTGTTGTTCAGTCGCTCAGTCATGTCTGACTCTTTGCAATTCCATGGACTGCAACATACCAGGCTTCCCTGCCATTCACCATCGCCCAGAGCTTGTCAAACTCACGTGCATTGAGTTGGTGATGCCATCCAACCATCTCATCCTCTGTCGTCTTCTCCTCCTCCTGTCTTCAATCTTTCCCAGCACTGGGGTCTGTTCTAATGAGTAGGCTCTTCACATCAGGTGGCCAAAGTATTGGAGCTTCTAATGAACTGAAGCTTCCACTTTCATTCTAGTCCTTCCAATGAATATTCTGGATTGCTTTTCTTTAGGATTGACTAGTTTGAGCTCCTTGTAGTCCAGAGGACTCTCAAGAGTCTTCTCTAACACCACAATTCAAAAACACCAATTCTTTGTTGCTCAACCTTCTTCATGGTCCCACTCACACATCCATACATGAGTACTGGAAAAATTATAGCTTTGACTATAGGGATCTTTGATGGTAAAGTAATGTCTCCACTTTTTAATATGCTGTCTAGGTTTGTCATAGCTTTTCTTCTAAGGAACAAGCATCCTTTAATTTCATGGCTGCAGTTACCATCTGCAGTGATTTTGGAGCCCAAGAAAATAAAGTCTGTCACTGTTACCATTGTTTCCCCATCTATTTGCCTTGAAGTCATGGGACCAGATGCCATGGGACCAGATGCCATGATCTTAGTTTTTTGAATGTTGAGTTTTAAGCCAGCTTTTTCACTCTCTTCTTTTACCTTCATGAAGAGGCTCTTTAGTTCCTCTTTGCTTTCTGCCATAAGGATGATATCATCTGCATATCTGAGGTTATTGATATTTCTCCCTGCAGTCTTGATTCCAGTTTGTGCTTCATCCAGCCCAGCATTTCACATGCTATATTTCTGCATATAAGTTAAATAAGCAGGGTGACAGTATACAGATTTGATGTATTCCTTTCCCAATTTGGAACCAGTCTGTTGTTTCATGTCCAGTTCTAACTGTTGACTTCTTGACCTGCACACAGATTTCTCAGGAGGCAGGTAAGGTGGTCTGGTATTCCCATCTGTTTAAGAATTTTCCAGTTTGTTGTGATTCACACAGTTAAAAGCTTTAGCGTAGTCAGTGAAGCAGAAGTAGATGTTTTTTGGAACTCTCTTTCTTTTTCTGTGATCCAACAGATGTTGGCAATTTGATCTCCGGTTCCTCTGCCTTTTCTAAATCCAGCTTGGGCATCTGGAAGTTCTCAGTTCACGTACTGTTGAAGCCTAGCTTGGAGAATTTTGAGTATTACTTCGCTAGTGTGTGAGACGAGTGCAACTGTGTGGTAGTTTGAACATTCTTTGGCATGGCCTATCTTTGAGATTGGAATGAAAACTGACCTTTTCCAGTCCTGTGGCTACTGCTGACTTTTCCAAATTTGCTGGCATATAGGGTGCAGCAGTCTAACAGCATCATGTTTTAGGATTTGAAATAGCTCAGCTGGAATTCCATCACCTCCACTAGCTCTGTTTGTAGTGATGCTTCCTAAGGCATCACTTGACTTCGCACTCTAGGATATCTGGCTCTAGGTCAATGATGACACCATCTTGGTTATCTGGATCATGAAGATCTTTTTTGTATAGTTCTTCTGTGTATTCTCGCCACCTTTTCTTAATATCTTCTGCTTCTGTTAGGTCCATACCATTTGTCCTTTATTGAGCCCATCTTTGCATAAAATGTTCCCTTGGTATCTCTAATTTTCTTGAAGAGATCTCTAGTCTTTCCCATTCTGTTGTTTTCCTCTATTTCTTTGCATTGATCGATGAAGAAGGCTTTTTTTTATCTCTCCTTGCTGTTCTCTGGAACTCTGCATTCAGATGGGTGTATCTTTCCTTTTCTGTGTATTCCTGATGACAAATGATGTTTAACATTTTTTTATGTGCTTATTGGCCATTTAAGTATCTCCTTTGGAGAAATGTCGGTTCAAATCCTTTGCCCATTTTTTAATTAGGTGTTTTGGGGGTTTTTTATTACTGAGTTGTAAGAGGTCATTTTATCTCTGTAGAGACATGAGGCCTCTATAGATAGATGATTTACAAATATCTTCTCCCATTCTGTAGGTTGTCTTTTCACTTTCTTGATGCTGCCCTTTGAAGCACAAAAATTTTTGATGAAGACTTTTTTTCATTGTGCTTTTGATGTCGTGTGTAAGAAATCATTGCCTGATCGAGGGTCATGAAGACTTAACTCCTGTTTTCTTCTGTAAGAGTTTTCTAGTTTTGGCTCTTAGATTTAGGCCCATATTCCATTTTGTGTTAATTTTTGTATGTGGTGTGAGGTAGGGGTCAAACTTCATTCTTTTGCATGTGGGTACCCAGTTTTCCCAGCTCAGTTTTTTGAAAAGACTATTCATTTCCCTGTTGCATTGTCCTGGCACCCTTGTTGGAAATCAGTTGACTGAAAATTTGAGGGTTTATTTTTGGATTCTAAATTCTGTTTCACTGGTCTGTATGTCTATTTTTGTGCCAGTACCACACTGTCTGGATTACCATGCCTTTATAATAGCTTTGAAATCAGGAAGTCTAAGCTCTCCAGCTTTGTTCATTTTCAAGAGTGCTTGGCTCTTCTGCATAAACTTTAGGATCAACTTGTCAATATCTGCAAAAAAAGATAGCAGGACTTTTGATAGGGATTGGGTTGAATCTGGATCAATTTAGGGAATATTGCCATTTTAACAATATTGTCTTCTAATCTATGAAAATGGAATGCTTTTCATTTATTTAAGCCTTCTTTGAGTTTTTCAAACATATTTTTAGTTTCAAGTGTACAATCTTATTTTATAATTTATTCCTAAGTATTTTACTCTTTTAGAAGCTATTGTAAATGGAATTATTTGCTTAATTTAATTTTTGGAGTGTTCATTGCTAATGTACACAAGTATAATTTCTTTAATATGTTGATCTTGTATCTTAAAATCTTGATGAACTTATTTACAAGTTCTAATAGTTGTGTATGTATCTGTTTTTCATAGGATTTTCTATACACACAATGATGTAGTCTGTTATCTATACATAGAGATTATTTTACTTCTTCCATTCATCAGGATGCCCTTTCTTTTTGTTTCTCTTTCTTTCTTTTCTTCTAATTGCCCTGACTGGAACCTCTAATGCATGTTGAATAAAAGAGATAGAGTGTTCATTTTTACCTTGTTCCTGATCTTAAGAGGAAAAATTTTAATCTTTAACCATTAAGTATAATGTTAGTAATGGGTTTTTCATAGATGCCCTTTATCAGGTTGAAAAATTCCCTTCAATTCCTAGTTTGTTGAGTGTTTTTATCATGAAAGAGTATTGAAGTGAAGTGAAATGAAGTCTCTCAGTCGTGTCCGACTCTTTGCAACCCCATGGACGATAGCCTGGCAGGCTTCTCCATCCATGGGATTTTCCAGGCAGGAGTACTGGAGTGGGTTGCTATTGCCTTCTCCAGGGTTTCTTCCCGACCCAGGGGTTGAACCCAGGTCTCCCGCATTGCAGGCAGACTCTTTACCATCCGAGCCACCAGGGAAGAGTATTGAATTTTGTCAAATAGTTTTTCAGCATCAATTAAAATGATCAGGTAGTTTTTGTCCTTTATTCTATTAATATGGTATTGATTTCTGCATGTTGAACTGACCTGTATTCCTGGAATAAATGCTGCTTGGTCATAGGGTATAACCTGTTGTTGTTGGATTTGGTCAGCTGTATTTTATTGAGGATGTTTGTATCCATAGTCAAAAGGCATAGTGGGCATAGTTTCTTTTCTTGTGACTTCTTAGTCTGGATTTGCTGTCAGAATAATACCTGCCTCATAGAATGAATTGAGAAGTGTTCCCTCCTATTTTCAGAAGAATTTGTGAAAAGGTCTTTACCATATGATACAGTTCATCAGTAAAGGCATCTGAACCTGGGCTTTCCTTTGTTTCTTTCTTGTGGTCAGTACTTTGATCACTAATTCAGTTTCTGTATAGGTATATCCAGAGTTTCTGCTGCTTAAGTCAGTTTTTGTAGTTTATGTTTTCTGGGAACTTGTCTGTTTCATCCAGGTTGTCTAATTGGTTCATAGTATTTCCTTATAAATAATCCTTTTTATTTCTATCAGATCAGTAACCTTAAGGGTTCTTTTAGATGTCCTTTATCACATTGAAAAAGTTTCCTTCTCTTTCTAGTTTGCTGAGATTTTGTATCATGGGTGGGTATTGGATTTTATCTTGTTTATAGTGCATTTTATCTATGGAGATAAAATGATCTTTCTTTTTTTTTTTTTTCCCTCTTAGTATAGGAAATTACACTGATTGGTTTTCTTTTATTAACTACCCCATTTCTGGAATTAACTTTGCTTTTTCATGATGTGCTATTATTTTTATTTTTTATTTTATCCCATATGGTTTGTGGGATGTTAGTTCCCCAACCAGGGATTGAACCCAGGGCACAGCAGTGAAAGTTCTGAGTCCTAACTTCTGGACCACCAGGGAACTCCCATGATGTGTTATTATTTTTATATATTGCTGTATTTACTTTGCTAATATTTTGTCAAGCATTTTGTGTATATGTTGGGGGATATTGGTCTGTAGTTTCTTTTCTTTTTTTAAAAAAAAAATTATTTATGTACTTATTTGGCAGCGCCTGGTCTTAGTTGAGGCAAACAGGACCTTCCAGCAGGATTTTGTAGTTAAAGCATACAAATTTCTTAGTTGCAAGCAGAATCTAGTTCCTTGACCAGAGATTGAATCTGGGGTCTCCCTGCACTGGGCGTGTGAAGTCTTAGCCACTGGACCACCAGGCAGTCCCTGTACTTTTTTTTGTTATAATTTTTCTTTAGTTTTGGATTGAGGTAATGACAGCCTTGTAAAACAAATTGGGAAATGATCTTTCCTCTTCTGATTTTTGGGACTATTTGTTTGGAATCTGTATTATTCCTTCCTTAAATATTTGGTCAAACTTTGCAGTCAACTCATGCAGGAATTTTCTTTATGGGAAATTATGTGAGCTATGATCTGAATTTCTTAATAATTGTAGAACTTGAGATATTTAGGTTACCTATTTCTTCTTAAGTGAACTTAGATACTTTATATTTTTAGGTTTATTAATTTTGGGGAGCCTCACTTAAATGGTTGAATTTATTGGCACAAAGTTGTTCATAATCATTTTTTAAAATATTTATTTGTTTGGCTGCATCAGGTCCTAGCTGCAGCCCATGGGCTCTGTAGTTGTGTGCAGTCTCCAGAGTGCTAGAGCTCAGTAACCACAGCGTGCGGGGCTTCTCTAGGTGCCCTGCTTGGGCTTAGTTACCCCATCGCATGTGGGATCTTATTTCTCCGACCAGGGATCAAACCTGTGTCCGCTGCATTAGCAGGTGGCTTCTTAACACCTGGACCGCCCAGGAAGTCCCCATAATCGTGTCCCTATTCATCCCTTTAATATGTGTAGCCTCTGTGGTGATGTCCCCTTCTTTTATTCCTACTACTAATAATTTGCACTCCTCTCTTTTCTTTTTTTTAGTCTTTCTTATTAGAGGGCTATCAATTTTACTGATTTCTACCAAGAATTAGCTTTTAGTTTGATTTCTATTGTGTTTATCCATTTTCTGTTTCATTCATTTCTGCTTTTATCTGTATTATTTCCCTGTGTTTATGTTAGACTCAACTTACTCTTTAAACTTAGTCTCTAGATCTCTTAGTGGTGAAGCTTTGTGACACTGATTTTAAACCTTTATCCTTTTCTAATAAAACTTTTAATGCTATAAATAACATTCACTTAGATGTATCCATGAATTTTGAAATCTGAGGTTTGCATGTGTTAGTATTTAGTTCAAAGCATTTTCTGACCTCCCTAATATTTCTTTGGCCTCTGAGTTACTTACAGGTGTGATGTTTAATATTCAAATAGTTGAAATATTTCCAAATGTCTTTTTGTTATTGATTTCTAGTTTAATTCAGTTACGGTCTGTAGAGACAGTTCGAGACTGTACTTCGTATGGTCTCAGTATTTTTCTGTTCTGCCTCCTTTTTCTGGGAATCCGATTGTGTGTCTACTGGGCTGCTTGATGCTGCCGCTCTCTGTTCATTAGCATTCAGTCTTTTCTCCTGAGAGTAGCAATTTCTGAGAGAAGACAGCTTGAAATTTCCAGTCGTAGGTTTGGTCTGCTGTTTCTTGTCCAGTTTTCTCAGCTTTTGCTTCATGTAATTTTGATGCTCTGTTACCACTTGCACACAACATAGACTCATTATGGATTCTTGGTGATTTGACTTCTTTATCGTTATGCACGGTCTCCCGTTACCCCTGGTCATATTTCTTGTTCTGAGGTCTGTTTTTTCTGTAATACTGCCACATGCATCTCCTGCCCTCTCTTCAGTACTATTTGTGGAGTATACCTTTATTTAACCTTTTACTTTCAACTTATTCATGTCTTTATAGTCTTGTTTTTTTTTTAAGTATGACATTCTCTAACTTTTATTTGGAATGTGGAGATCATATCATTTACATTTAATGTGATTTCAATATTATTGGGTTTAAATCTACCATTTTCCTATTTGTTTACTGTTTCATTTGTTCTTTCTTCCTTTTTCTCTAATTTTTTTGCCTTATTTTGGACTGAGAATTTTTTATAATTCCATTTTTATCTCTACAATGGATTTATTAACTGTAATTCTTTGGGCATTTTTAATGATTTATTTCAGTTTTACACTATACATTTCTAACTTATTAAGTCTACCTTCAAAGGATATTAGCCCCGTTTGTATATTGTGTGAAAAACTTTCAACAAAATCTTCTATATCATCTTCCTAATCTTTCTATTATTGTTGCCATACAGTTTATTACTACTTGCAATTACCACAATTCATTGTTACTATTTTCCAATGAGCAGTCAGTTACCTTGTTAAAGAGATTAAAAATGAGGGAAAACATCTTTTATGTTCATATATATACAGTTCCCAGTACTCTTCTTTTCTTTCTGTAGATCCAGATTCTTATTTGGTATCATTATTTTTTATACCTAAAGAACTTCCTTTAGCATTTCTTATAGTTGCAGGTTTGATTTTTTTTCCTCTTATTTATTTCCATTTGTGAAAGATAGTATCACTGGATTTAGAGTTTTATTATTTTATTTTTAAAATATTTTTGTAGTTTTTTAAATTGAATTATAATTGATTTATAATGTTGCATTAGTTTCAGGTGTACAGCATAGGGATTCAGTTCTATTCAGTTATGTATAACTGAATCCCTATGAATATATATATATTTTTAAAGATTCTTTTCCCTTATAGGTTATTATAAAATATTAAATATAATTACCTGTGTTATACAGTGGGTCCTTTTATATTAGTGTGTATATGTTAATCTCAAATTCATAATTTATCCCTCCTTCCTTTTTCCCTTTGGTAGCCATAAGTTTGTTTTATATGTCATTGGTCTATTTCTGTTTTGTATATAAGTTTATTTGTACCCTTTTTTTGTTTGTTTTTTAGATTCCACATGTGAGTGACATCATATGATATTTGTCATTGTCTGGCTTACTTCACTTAGTGTGATCATCTCTAAGGCCTTCCGTGTTGCTGCAAACGGCATTATTTCATTTCTTTAATATTTATTTGGCTGTACAGGGTCTAAGTTGAGGCATGTGGGATCTAGCTCCCCGAGCAAGGGTTGAACTTGGGCTCCCTCCATCAAGAGCATAGAGTCTTAGCCACTGGACCACAGGAAGTCTCTCATTCTTTTTTATAGCTGAGTAATATCCCATTGTATAAATATAATTTATATCAATTGCATGATGATATCTTCTTTATCCATTCATCTAGGTCAGCCCTTAGAATTTTAGATTGACATTCTCCTTTAACTTTGTTCGGTTGCCTGCTGGATCTGTAGTTATTCTTATTTTTGTTCACCTGTACTTAATTTTTCCTCTTTTCTGGCTGTTCCTGTCATTGGTTTTCAACAATTTTATTATGATAGTGTGCCTTGGTGGTGTTTTCTTTGAGTTAGTTGAGCTTTTAGAACTTGATTTTATGGTTTTCATCTGGAAAAATTCTGGCCATTTCTTCAAATATTTTTTCTGCCTCACCCCCTTTTTCTGGGACTCCAATTATATGTGTGTTAAACTGCTTAATATTGTCCATACTCCATTTATTTATTTACAACCTTTTACCCAGTCTGGTTTTCATTGGATTTTTTTTTTTTCTTTTTGCTCTGTCTCAAACTTCACTGATTTTTTTTCTTCTGTGGCATCTAATTAGTTTTTATCCCATACAGTGTATTTTTCCTGTACCACTTATTTTTATATTCAGAAGTTCCACTTGAGTGTAGTTTAGTTTGCTCTTTTTTACATCTCCCATTTCTCTCCTTATGCTGTTCATATTTCCCTTCATATCTTGCGCGTATTTATGATGTTTACAACTGCTAATGTAAGATTCTTATTGGCTAAATATATCATCTCTATCCTTCCTAGGTCTGTTGCTATTGATTAGGTTTTGCGTTTTTTTTTTCTGGTTATAGGTCATATTTGCCTACTATTTTGAATGTCTGGTACTGATTAGATGAATGACATTGTGAATTTCATATTGTTAGGTGCTAGTTTTTATTTTTTAGAGACTGTTAAACTTGGCTTACAGTTTGTTAAGTGGAATCACTTTAATACACTTGAGGCTTGTTCTTAAAATGTATTAGGGCAGGTCTAGGGCAGTGCTTAATCAATGGCTAATTTAGCTGCATAATAAACGGACTGTCCAGGGCTTCTCAGGTGGCAAACCCCCTACAATCTCCAGGGCTCTCTCTTTCTGACACTCCTCTGCCTTAGTACTTTTCCCTTTAAATTCTAGCTGTCTCTGCCTGAATTTTGATCTCTGTCTCTTAAAAGTGACCACTGGGCTTGTTCAATTCCCTGCCTCCAGGCAGTAAACAGGGCAGTCAGAGAGCTCACCACATTTGCTTCTTTTTCTGGGCTCACACCCCGGGTTGCCTGTTTGAAAGCAGTTGTATCATGATCAGTAGTTGTTTGAAACTGGAGAGCAGTTCCTATGGTAGGGGATCCTTAATGGGCAGAAGTGAAAGTCCCCTCCCCATAGATTCTGATGCATAAATCTGTTCATTCTTTGACTTGTGAGTTTAAAGTACATGTCTCTAAAAATACATATGAAATTCTGATTAGAGTGTGCTTTTCATTATCTTATGCATTTTCACATGGTTCTCCAGGGTACACAGCCACCTTTCTAGTGGCTGCAAAATATTCCTTGAATGCCCATCCCAGAGTCTTCTAGCTGGCTGACTGTGAATATGTAGAAATTGGAGAAGTCTCTTTTCTAGGTATGAAAATTCTGGCCTTGACCTCTAAGGTCTGATGCCTTAAATTGAGAAGAAAGGAAGAACAATGTCTGGCAATCCTGAACAGAGGCCACTGACCCACTGATAGCCTCAGGTTGTGAATTCTACCTGTCAGATGATGTCTCAAGGAAGTACACCCACAACAATAATAAAAGAGCACAGAAAAACAATATTAGAATATTGGGCAAATAGGTTCACAGCAGAATAGTCATACTGGAAATGGCACAGCCCTGAAGCTCAGGACCTAAGGTGTAGTTAACAATTGGTAAAGTATTGGTGCAGTAAAAGATGGTGTGGTCATTTCTGATGGCAAATATGTAACTCAGATAATTTCTACTTAGAAACAGTTCTACAAAAATGTCAAGAAGTGACCGTGCATAGAAGAGTATGGCGTGTGCCCATTACTTAAAACTGAATACCAGTGTAAATGTACAGGTTAACAAAAATTAGGGGAATTCATGGAGGACGCACCCAGGTACCAAAGGACCTGGGCTGTCCGTCCCAGCTCTGCTGCTGGTTTTCTGTATGATCCTACGTGTGCGCTTTAGTTTCACCTTCTGCATGTCATGAGGGGGTTGCGAGTTATCTACTTTATGTCATTTGCTTTTGCTGTGTTCATCTAATTAAGTTTCTAGTAAATACACTAAAAAGACAAAAAGACACACTTCAGAGAAGCAAGAGTGTGAGATGCTTTCTGCGTCTTGGGGTGTAATGGGCACCCCTTCCCCAGTCTCAGAACTTTGTGCTTGTGGGTGTTGGGGAGCCTCCCATCCAGACTCAGAACATAGTGCTTCCCATTCCCCAAGCGCTTACTCCATGCTGGGTACTGTGCCCACTGCTCTTTCCCTATATTATCTCTTATTAGTTCTTCCAGCAATTGTGGGGGTATCTTCATTCTTCCAAGTGATGAAAATGATGCTTTGCAGGCATCAGATAGTTGTCTAAGGAGCTGGGATTTGAACCCAGGCCCGAGTCCCAGAGACCAGTCTCGTCTTCACTTGTATGCTCTAGTTCTCTCCTTGTTAGCTAACAGGCCTCTGGCGCTTCGGGGAAATACACTGTCCCCTTTGTGTCCACAGCGGACAACGAAAACAACATCGCCTCCAACCAGTCCCGATCGCCCCCTGCTGTCGTGGAGGAGAAGTGGAAGCCCCAAGCCCAGAGGAACAGCGCCAACAACAGTAGGTCTTTCCCAGGTGGATGCCAGGGACTGGTGGAAGTCTGCTCCAGCCCCTCCCCCTGCTTGTTCCCCTCTGCCCCCCTCCACACCCCTGTACCTCCCATGGTGATGCGAGACCACGCATAACGGTTTACCAAGCACTTTCATACCTGAGACCTAGTTGATGGGAATTCTGACCTCATGGGATGGACAGAGGAGGCCTGGGGAGACCTGATCTATTTGTGATCAGAGAACACAAATTCATGATAGAATCAGAATTAGAATCCACTCCCCACAATTTCTCTGGTCTGCTTTCTCCTGACACTGTGGCCCCAGGTATCTTATTCACTAACGCCTTCTGTATCAGAGGCTGTTTCTGTTTTGAGGAACAGGTTAGACTAGTTAGCTTCAGAGGTCAAGGTGAATGGCACATGCAGCAAATATTTGCACACATACCACTACCCTCTGTTTCCGTGCCCATGGCAGGCACTACTAGTCAATCACAGAACTTCATTCCCAGGAGACTGTCACATGTTAAAGACTTGCCAGGACCATCAGTTTGCACACAAGATGAAATCACTTCATAATTCCTAATACTAGATGCTTGAGTATTAGACTGCTGCCAGACCAAGGAGCCTTGAATGCCAGGATTAATCACGCCTCTCTTTGTGTCCCCCCCCGCGACCCACCAGCCACGACCAGTGGTTTGACACCCAACAGCATGATCCCTGAGAAGGAGCGGCAGAACATCGCAGAGCGGCTGCTGCGGGTCATGTGTGCCGACCTGGGTGCTCTGAGCGTGGTGAGCGGGAAGGAGTTCCTGAAGCTGGCCCAGACGCTGGTGGACAGCGGCGCCCGCTATGGGGCCTTCTCCGTCACCGAGATCCTGGGCAACTTCAATACGCTGGCGCTGAAGCACCTGCCGCGCATGTACAACCAGGTGAAGGTGAAGGTCACGTGCGCCTTGGGCAGCAACGCCTGCCTGGGCATCGGCGTGACCTGCCACTCGCAGAGCGTTGGCCCCGACTCCTGCTACATCCTCACGGCCTACCAGGCCGAGGGCAACCACATCAAGAGCTACGTGCTGGGCGTGAAGGGCGCGGACATCCGCGACAGCGGTGACCTGGTGCACCACTGGGTGCAGAACGTGCTGTCAGAGTTCGTGATGTCGGAGATCAGGACAGTGTACGTGACGGACTGCCGGGTGAGCGCGTCTGCCTTCTCCAAGGCCGGCATGTGCCTGCGCTGCTCAGCCTGTGCCTTGAACTCGGTGGTGCAGAGCGTGCTGAGCAAGCGGACGCTGCAGGCCCGCAGCATGCACGAGGTCATCGAGCTGCTCAACGTGTGCGAGGACCTGGCAGGCTCCACCGGCCTCGCTAAGGAGACCTTCGGCTCGCTGGAGGAGACCTCGCCGCCGCCCTGCTGGAACTCGGTCACGGACTCGCTGCTGCTGGTACACGAGCGCTACGAGCAGATCTGCGAGTTCTACAGCCGGGCCAAGAAGATGAACCTCATCCAGAGCCTCAACAAGCACCTGCTCAGCAACCTGGCGGCCATCCTGACGCCGGTGAAGCAGGCGGTCATTGAGCTGAGCAACGAGAGCCAGCCCACCCTGCAGCTGGTGCTCCCCACCTACGTCAGGCTGGAGAAGCTGTTCACGGCCAAGGCCAACGACGCGGGCACCGTGAGCAAGCTGTGCCACCTCTTTCTGGAGGCGCTCAAGGAGAACTTCAAGGTGCATCCAGCTCACAAGGTGGCGATGATCCTGGACCCACAGCAGAAGCTGCGGCCCGTGCCCCCCTACCAGCACGAGGAGATCATCGGCAAGGTGTGCGAGCTCATCCACGAGGTCAAGGAGTCCTGGGCTGAGGAAGCCGACTTCGAGCCCGCCGCCAAGAAGCCCCGCTCCGCCCCCGGAGAAAACCCTGCCACCCAGGAGGACGACCGGCTCGGCAAGAATGAAGTGTACGATTACCTGCAGGAGCCCCTCTTCCAGGCCACCCCCGATCTCTTCCAGTACTGGTCGTGCGTGACCCAAAAGCACACGAAACTCGCCAAGCTCGCCTTCTGGCTCCTCGCGGTGCCGGCCGTGGGGGCCAGGAGCGGGTGTGTAAATATGTGTGAACAAGCACTTCTCATCAAAAGGAGGCGACTGCTCAGTCCAGAAGATATGAACAAACTCATGTTTCTGAAATCCAACATGCTTTAAGACTTCCAGATTGAAAAAAAAAAAATGAAAGAGAGAAAGAGAACGTTCAAAGAAGAAGGAAAAAACCCACACAACACTGTCGCAAACAAAGAAAAGGAATTTAAGTTCTAAACACTGTGGACCTCATTATAAATGCCCCCTGGAAACTTAAGTGCTTTTTTTCAGTGTGTATGTGCATGTGTGTGCACGGGCAGCTCTGTGCTTGTCTGCGTGGCTGCCGAAGTGTTGCACACGCGTGCACACACATACTCCCCTGGTGCATGCATGCATGCCCCCTCGTGGGCATGTGTGCATTAAACTGGGCGTGTCAGGAAAGCTGAGTGTTTGGGAAAGAGGGAAGATGCTTCACTTCCTTTTCTCAGTGAGGGGGCTTTAAAAGACTCCATTTTCAGGTGTGCAGATTGTACAAACTGATGTTGTGAAATGTTCAGGCAGCTGAGATCTGAAGTGACTTGACGCTCTCTGTCCTTCACCCTGTGGTCCCCCTACTGCCCGTCACCCCCACCCCCAGTCTTCCTGACCCTATCACGCCCCACTCCTCCCCAGCTGCCCTGCCATGGATTCTCCAAACTGCATCAGATGGACAGCTTCTGCACTGGACTTTGTTCTCGTTCACCTTCAGGGCATTGAGCTGCTGCCTTTACGATACCCCTGGGTGTCAGGGGGCAGCCGCCTTAGAAACACACCTATCTATCTCCCCAAATCAGGAAAGGAGACTTTTAAGAATATAAAGCTGACCTTTTGCTTTTTAATATAAGAGAGAAAAAAAAAGACATTTTCAAAGAAGTATAAGATAACTGTCTCCACTCCTTAATAATTTTTTTCCTAACATTTTAGCAGTTTTTGCCTTTTTTTTTTCCAATTTGATTTAGACTCTGCTAGGAGGCACTGAATGTCTATAACTTATATTTTGGAGGGTTTTTTTGTGGTTTTTTTTTTTTTTGATTGCCCTTTTTGTTCCTCGAGTCACACTGTAAACTAGCTCATCTCAGTGGTGTATTCAGTATCCTGAGGTTTTTATCAGCCTCCCCTGTACGGTCCAGTTTTCCTGTATTTGAAACAGCCAAGACCGTGAACTTGGCTGTGCCGTTTGGAGACCAGGAGAGGTATTGGAGTCACAGGTCTCACAGACATGGGATTTGGTGGAAGCCACAGAGAAACATGTGGCTTAGGAGTGCTGACTGTAAGTGGAAGGCCGCCCTCCTGGCTCGCTGCGTCTGGTACTGCGAATGTCTGACTTCTGTACCCAGAGTGCATTACACTACTTGCCGCATCACTGACCCTTCCGGCTCAGCAGGGAATCCTGAGTTGATCATGTTCACATCCATCACACCTCAGACCTGCAACCTCCTCTTCCTCCCCAGGACCTCGGAGATTCCAGGGGTTCCACTGCCCACGGCCCTGGGGCTCCCCTACATGAGCCTCAGCCCTCCTTCTAGGACAGTAGTTGAGCACGGTGCCTTGCGGGCCCAATGAGGGATGTTTGAGGCTGGAATGGCATTAGGCCACATTCAACTTGATGCTGTGAAAGATGGTTTTAGGCTTTTCTTCCTCTGTGAGCGGTTTAGGTTCCACACACTTAGCCTAAATGCCAACAGGGTGACCCTTTCCCCTCTCAAGAGGTGGTTTTGTCAGGATCAGTGCTCAGCCTCCCACCCCACCTCTCAGTGAATATATACTGGTGGCCCAGTATCCCCTCGGTGCCCAACATCACAGGGGGAGCCATTTGCAAAGGCACATTCTACCATCCTAGGGGGCTGACCAAGTCCACCACATCCCTCCTTAGTAATAAAACATTGTTCAACTGCAAGATACCTCGATTTCAAAAAGCACTGTACAACAGCCCTCTCCCTGCTCCCCGGTCCATGGCAGTAACGTTGGGGAAGTTAAGTTAATTTAAAAACTCAAGGCTTAGGATCATGGACCAGAACACTGTCCCAGGTGCCAAGCCTGCTCAATTTGCCTCATGAGAACTAACCCTCCGCATCTTGGACATACTGAAATGTATCCCAGAGGGTCGTTTCCACGTTCACTGCAGCAAGCCATGGTCTCAGGAACCTCCTCTCCCAGAGAAGTTCTGGACATTTACTCTACAACATTTCCAAGGGGTGTCACACCATCAGAAGAGCCTCTTATCTGCACTGGACAGTCACCTCGTGTCATGTTCTATAGTATTTGGGAGCATTGACAGGCTATTTGATGAGACTTTGGGAGATCTTCCAGAAGGTGGCTGTAGGCTTGCTAATGGGGGAGATGCCTACAACTGAAGGCCTCCAGCCTTGCTGCCGGGGAGACCTGGCACTCTGAGCCACACAGGAGGGTAGAAACTGCCTGTGTTGTGTAGCTGGTGGGAGTCAAGCCTCAGAGCCCATCCTCTCTCTCCTTTTGAGTGGGGAGCTGTGCTGGTCTTGCCTCATTTTAGGGGCCACTCCACAAATCGGCATTTCACTGTCTTACAAAGCCATCAGGACCAAGCCCAAGTATCAGCGTCCTTCTTGGAACTCGGGGATGTCTGCCCTCCAGCATGAAATTTTGAGGAAGTCTTACTAAAATCCAGGTATCTAGTTACACGTCACCTCCTGTTCTGTCCCTCCTTTCCACCTCAGTTCGATCCTTAGGGCTTGGCTTGCTCTGCAGAGAAGATGTGAGTGCCACTAGGTTTCTGAAGGCTGTCTCCTGGGACTGCCTCATCCAGATAACGGGCGCAAGGTCGCAGGTAGTCATTTCTCTCTTCCAGTCTTTCGTCCTTCAGACACTGTTGTTGCCAATAGGAAGGGCTGTACCAAGGTGCCCCCACTCCGTCTGCTTTCTCACGCAGGCAGCTCGCCTACTGCAGATCCCCTTGCAGTGAACAGCTTAATAAAACCCAAAGATCTCACAGGCCCAGCCACTGGCCCCTCGTCTCCAGCAATATCCACCCTATCCAAATTCTAGCTCAGCCAAAGGATTGAGGTCGGCTCTTCCAGCTCATCTCCTGGCGCCTGCCCTGACATGGACCTTCAGAAAGGTCTGTCTTCTGCCTCCAAGTTCTGTGGCCGCTGACCACTATGGGACTCTGCAGCTCAAGGCGGTCGATTGCCTGCTGACTTGGACAGTTTGCCAGAAGTGTGTGATTCCCAGGACAGAAGGGGCCTTGTTGCTGACATGCACGGACCCCAGTGAGGATGCGGAGAAAACACACGTCCACTCTGCAGGGTTTTCCCGCCTCCTCTGAGGCCAGTCAGCTTCGCCACCAAAGCCCAAGCCAAGGACCATAGCCTCGTGGGTGGTGCCACAGATGTGGAGTAACCGAGGGGGTCTCTGCTTCACCAAGAGCAGGCATGCCATCCCAGTTGTCATGAATGGATGCCTGGACTTGTGCCAACATGGTTCTTCCCTGTGCCCAGGTCCACCAGCCAGGCCTCCCTCCAGATGGTAGCTAGAAACCAGGAAACAGAGGGGCTGTCAGATGAAGCTCCTTATGGCAACTCTTCGTTTCAGGGTTCACGGCATAGAAAACCACCTCCTGTGTCTGTGAGCGAGGACACTGCCATCACCCAGCCTGGCAGCTTCATGGTTGGCATCCAGGCTTTGGCTCTTGGCTGGGAAAAGGGTGCTGAGGTTTCCTGGTGAGGAGAGAGCAGTACGATGACGCAGTTGAGAAGCTTTACATCTCCCAATTTCTGGGAAGGACTCTCTCGGATGTCAGCTCTGTAGGCTGGTGAGCCTCCTGTCCTTCAGCTTGCTCTTTTCTCTCCTGCACTTTCAGGAAGCACCAGAGAAAAACTCTGCAAGGCATGTTTTCCACCGTGAAGCTGACCCTCTGCCCTTAGGCGTCACCCAGGCTTGTGTTTGAACTTGCACTAAACTCCTTGGAAAATGGGTGCCCGAAGAGCTGTCGGGGATGCTGCAGGCACTCTGGGAGGCCACAGCTTCACAGGGAAGGTTTGGAACGAACCTGGGATGCTGACGGAGAAGGGAGGTCCCATGAGGAATGACCCAGAAGGGGACAGTACTGGGATGTTGCCATGATGACGGGTGTGCTGGCAAAGATGGAGTGAGGAGCACCCAGGGCACAGCTGGAAGTCTCCTTCTGCCCCCATGGAGCTGGGGCAAGTTCATAGCTCTGCCCTTGCCTGGGGAACAGCGGCAGCACCTCTGTGCCTGGAATGTACCTAGAGAAGGGCTTCTAGAAAGGCTGCTGGCTTAGGTGAAACCAAGAGGCTAAGGAAGGCTCAGGCTGTCCCCTGGAGACAGTAGGTGGGGAGGGGGCTCCTGTCTGGGCCCTGCCGGCCCCGCCTCGGCCCCCTCTATCCAGTCGGGAAGGGGCCTGCCCCCTCGTCACTGTGGCTAATGTTTGCTAGGCCAGTTATGGTGAACCAATGATACAGTGTTTTCCCTCTTGCGTTTCCCCTCCCAGTTCTCCCTTCTCGGGGTTTTCTGGAGGATCTTGTTGTAGTTGTTGTTTTCCTTCCTCTCTCGTTTGGGTTTGAGGATCGTAGTCCATGGAGCCCCAGCGTTCTCTAGAGGGGCCCTGTGGTTCTGTGCAAAGAGGCACCTGCTCCCGCTTTGATGAGGGTGAAGGGCATCGGGTTGCTGTTTGTATATTCATGGCCCCACCGCCGCCACCACCATGGGCGTTGCTTTAAAGATTCGAATCCGGTACCGGTACCGAGAAGGATGTGCTAGGTCTGCAGTTGGGTGTCTGCGTCAGGACCCACCGGGGGCTTCCCCACCCACACGTCCCACTGGGCACCTTCGTCTCTTTGAACCAAAGTTCCTTTTAGGGGCACAGCCCAGCCTTGTCTGCAACCTCAGGGGCCTGGGATCCCTGTGGCGCTTCCTGAAGTCCAGGTTGGCAGAGACCATGGAGTCTGAGGCCAACCGGAAGGGGGGCTCCTCCCACAACCCAGGTGCCAGCCGGTCCCCCCCCAGGACCCTTCCCTCTCACCCAAATGGGGTCCCAGATGGGGTAGCCGGGTTCCAAAGCAGTGAGTGAGCTCGTGGACTGGCACAGGGCTGGAACTCGCCAGCCAGGAGACGGAGGGCCCTGTGGGGCTGGAAGCTCCCAGACCCACTGGGCAGTATGTCCAGGGCCTTTCAGACTCCAAGCATCAGGAGGTCATTTTGTACAACCACCTGAAGCAGAGAGATTTTTTAAAGAGCATAAATTATTTTCGGTTGTTCTCTGATGACCCTACCTTTTTTTTCCCCCCCATAACTTCATGTCAGTGATTCTTTCACATCAGGTAAATCTTACGAAAGCCTTGGTGCCCCCTCCCTCCCAGGCCCCACTCAGTAACCACGTGTGTGCACCCCCATCCTTTCTCAGTAGTTAAAGACGTTCTAGGCAATACCATGGGCACATCTGACTGTGTCTCTCTCTTCGAGTGCAAGAAACTCAAGTCATCTTAAAAAAATACAAAAAAAAAAAAAATTTACAAAAAAAAAGAAACACACAAAAAAATATCTTTTTTAGGCCAGAGTTTTCTACAGGTATTAATGAATATTTTTCTTAATCCTTATAAGTTTTATGTGTTTAATATTTCTTAATACCGGTAGCATTAATTTATACTTTTGTAGCAACACAATATTTTTATAAGCAGCCAGTGCTTGGCTCAAGTCTCCACAAGGGGTTTGTGCAGGGTTTTCTTGGGACCCTGTGTACCATGTACTGTATTTAAAAAAAAAAAAAGTTACCTAGTGTCACCCTTGCTGTGTTAATTAACAAAAGACGTTGTTTGCGGTCTCCTGTGTTGTCGATGTGGATTCCAGCAGCTCTACAAGGAGTCACGTTGCATGGGGGTTGAGTTGATGGTTCTTGTGATTTGTAAACCCCCGAGACCAAACTTGAGGGTTTATTTAGGGTTTTCTGTTTGTCCTCTGGGTTTTCGGTTTCATTTTGGTTTGGGTACCGTTTCTCCATTTATAGCCAAATCAGTTTTGTGGTGTTTAAAACTTTTACTGATGTCAAATGGAGGAAAGGAACAGAAAAAAAAATCTTTTTTTACAAAGTAATAAAATTTAAAACTGAGCTGTTTAAATGTTGCTGTTTTTACCTGTCTATTCTTGTCCAAAAGTGGGACATTCCCAGGGTGAAGAGGAAGGGTCCACTTGGTTCCTTAAACCGCCAAAAGCCCCAGCCCAGAATTCAACACCCCCTACCCTCCTCCCCTGAATTCTTGCAACATTATTTCCTGGTTGGTTGATGCCAAGGCAAAAAGACATCCTTTTAATGGTTAGAGAGAATCAGTTGCTTAAATAAATGATTTCATGTCAGTGTTGTATTTATGGTTTTACAATAAAACGACCTTTAGGAAGATGGCAGTGCGTGGCATTATTTCTTGGGCTTGGGGTTGGGCCGTGTCATCCAGGCAGGAGATGGGCACTGGAAAGTAGAGATGGACAGAGGGTCGACTGGGAGTGACAGAGCTGGAGTCCATCCCGAGGGACATTGGATGAGGTCAGGGTGGCCCTGGATACCAGAGCCGGGTCAGTGATAGCTGACGAATGAGGCCCACAAGCATGTGGCCCCTGGGGCCTTGCTCTTGAGCGCTGGCCCAGGGGAGGAAGGGTGGCCCAGGCCCCCAGGAGCATACCCAGGTGTGCCTAGACTGACGCCATTTATGTGATGTGGGTTGTGTGTACCGTCCGTTTTCTGAGGAAGGGTGCCCGTGGCTTTTGCCAAATTCCAGATGGCACCTGTGACTCTGAAGAATCAGTGGGAGCTGTCGGAGACATTCAAACCCAGTGTCTGGACACACTGTCTCCAATGCGGTCCAGAGTGGAAAGCCTGCCTGGGGAGGGAAGACACTCTCCACCCCAGGAGAGGTGCAGACAGGGCCCAGACACTACACTGGGTGCAAACACAGAGGCCGGTGGGGCTGCCAGGCAGCCAGGCCAGCTCCCTTGGGTGCCCTCCTCTCTGTCCTGAAGCTCTGAGCGGCGGCCCACCCAGGCTCCCCGGTGGCTTTCTCACAGCACCCCCTTTCCTAAACCTCCCTCCCCATTGGCTGACTGCTGAAACGCTGCCATGCTCCGAGCCAGCTCTCCCACTCCTCCAGGATGGGGTGACTGTCCCCCACCTGCCTGGAGTTAGCACACCCATCTCCTCTAAGTGAAGCACTCGTCCACGTTCACCTTGCCCTGCAGTCACGTGCAGGCCTTGTGCTCCTTCGCCCCCCGGCACTGGCCTCCCAGACCATGTGTGTGGAGTTTGAAGTGTCTGCGGAGGGGTGTCTGGCCCTGCCAAATTTCCCAGGGCAGCCATCACTCTAGCCAGGTTAAGAATCAGAGCCCTCCACGAGGGCCCTGCCAGGGTGGACTCGCCCTGAGCCTCACGCTGCAGACAGGCTCATCGATGCTTGGCTTGGATAGTCGGACTGAAGGCAAGTCTGTGACAGTGCCACCAAAAGACAGCTGTGGCCTGAGCCGGGAGCAGGGAAGGAGGGAGACAGCTTCTCCTGAAGCAGACCTGCTATTGCCAGAACAGCCGGCGCCTTGGGCTTCATCCCTGTCCTTAACCCGATACAGTCAGTGAAAGTAAAGTGAAAGTTGCTCAGTCATGTCCGGCTCTTTGCGACTCCGTGGACTATGCAGTCCATGGAATTCTCCAGGTGAGAATACTAGAATGGGTAGTTTTTCCCTTCTCTAGTGGATCTTCCCATCCCAGGAATCGAACTGGGGTCTCCTGCATTGCAGGCAGATTTCTTTACCAACAGCTGTCAATGCACTCCCCAAAAGGGGTGCACTGCTGGGTCAGCTGAACAACTTCCCATCAATCAAATTGCAGGGGTCACAGCATGAATGGGCTGTGAGTCTGGGCCAGCCTCCCAGAGGCATCAGCCCTGCCCTTAGAAGCCCCTTCTGTGGGAGTTTCTTGCTGTTCAGCATACCATGTGGACGTCCCAGAGCCGGTGGATGAAGTTCAATCAAGGAGTTTCTATGGGCTCTGAAACAAAAGTCAGGAGTCCTGCTGGAGCAGAAAGACCCCTCCACCCCCGACCTCAGAATACCAGGATCCAGTAAGCCCAGGGCATGGCCAGAGCCTTGGTATGGCTGAGGGGCCAGCCACTGGATTTTAAAATTAAAAAACAAAAACCACATTTTTCTGAGTAGCCACGTCTGTTGTAGAAGAGATGAGTGTGACCTGTATCTTTAAGAGAAAATTTAGATTGAGATGGTTTAAGAATCAAACGGGTGGGGCTTCCCTGGTGGCTAAGCGGTCAAGAATCGGCCTGCCAGGGCTGGAGACACGAGTTCAAGCCCCAACCTGGAAAGAGCCCACATGCCTCCGAGGAACTAAAGGCCATGTGCCACAGCTTTTGAGCCTGTGCCCTAGAGCCTGGAGGTGACAACTACGGAGCCTGCGTGAAGCAGCTGCTGAAACCCAAGGGCCCTAGAGCCCGTGCTCCTCAACAACAGAAGCCACGGCAACAAGAAGCCCATGCACTGCAGCTTAGAGAGTCGCCCCCGCTCGCCGCAACCAGAGCAAAGCCCGCGCAGCAACAAAGACCCAGCACAGCCAAAAAAAAATTTAAAAGCATAGGTCATCGCAGCGTTTGGCTGGGAATGCTTCTGGTGCCTTCTGAGATGAGGGGATTCCTGACTGGAGGAGTCCCCTGAGGTGGTAAGACCAGATCCAAGGGAATTTTTTGTAGAGAAAGTTTTAGCAAGTGTCGTGGAGACATGTCTCCAGAACCAGGCAGGGTGGCAGCAGGGGCTGGTGACCCTCAAGGGTGGCTCCGTGTGCACGGTCCATGTCGGTTCAGCTCCTTCACCTTGGCATGCAGGATGCAGGCCCAGGGCTGCCGGAACTTATTTTTCAAGAGAATTGAGAAACTTAGATTTTGATATGGAGGTTCTTTCTTTTCAGTCGTATTCGGGATCTTAGTTCCCCAACCTGGGATCAAGCCCAGGTCTCCTGCAGTGGAATTACACAGTCTTAACCGCTGGACTGCTGCGGAAGCCCCCAAGAGGTCCATTTTTAAATGGGGAATTCAGAACTGTGAAAGATACCTTTTGAGCCAAAAAGGCCCATCCACCAGCTGAGCTGAGAGTGGCTGACCTATCTGTGGCTAGCATCCTCTGCTTTAGGCATTGTCCTTTCAGCTCAGTCGCTAGTCGTGTCCAACTCTTTGCGACCCCATGAACTGCAGCACACCAGGCCTCCCTATCCATCACCAACTCCCAAAGTGCACTCAAACTCACGTCCATAGAGTCCGTGATGCCATGCAGCCATCTCATCCTCTGTCGTCCCCTTCTCCTGCCCCCAATCCCTCCCAGCATCAGAGTCTTTTCCAGTGAGTCAACTCTTCACATGAGGTGGCCAAAGTACTGGAGTTTCAGCTTTAGCATCAGTCCTTCCAAAGAACACCCAGGACTAATCTCCTTTAGAATGGACTGGTTGGATCTCCTTGCAGTCCAAGGGACTCTCAAGAGTCTTCTCCAACACCACAGTTCAAAAGCATCAATTCTTTGGCGCTCAGCCTTCTTCACAGTCCAACTCTCACATCCATACATGACCACTGGAAAAACCATAGCCTTGACTAGACGGACCTTTGTTGGTAAAGTAATGTCTCTGCTTTTCAATATGCTATCTAGGTTGCTCATAACTTTCCTTCCAAGGAGTAAGCGTCTTTTAATTTCATGGCTGCAATCACCATCTGCAGTGATTTTGGACCCCCCCCCCCAAAATAAAGTCTGACACTGTTTCCACTGTTTCCCCATCTATTTCCCATGAAGTGATGGGACCAGATGCCATGATCTTCGTTTTCTGAATGTTGAGCTTCAAGCCAACCTTTTTCACTCTCCTCTTTCACTTTCATCAAGAGGCTTTTTAGTTCCTCTTCACTTTCTGCCATAAGGGTGGTGTGATCTAAATATTTGTCCTTTGGGTCACTTCAAAACATCCCTCTTCAGAGTGGTACCTTCAGACTGATATAGATGGTGGCCCCAGTGTATGAAACGTGCATGGAGGGGCAGGTATAGCTAGACGCAGGACGTGAGGACATTGGTGAGTTGCAGCCTGGAGAGCCTGTCGCTTCTCCCTGTGTCCCAGTCCCCAACTCCAGCCACTTCTGTCAAGAGAGAGTCCCAGCTACGCCCACAGATGCTGTCCCTCAGAACAGTCCTCTCTGTTGGAACCTAGAAGTCCCAAGCTCAGGGCTTTGGGGAAAATAAGAGGGAGGAATCTCTTATGTGATCTGATCAAGAGGGCTGCAGAGCTGTCTCCACCCAGAATCCTTGCTTCTGGGTTTGTCCCCTCCATCGGACATGTGCAGTGCCCACCCTTCTCCCTTCCTGAGGGTCTCTTAATCCAGCGGGCTAATGGCATGAAAGGGACTCTGGACCAAGCGAGCCGCCAGCCCTTAGCATGCTGTTTACCCCTCAGAGAAGAGGTGCCGTCTCTGCCTAGGTTTCTGCTGCCAGGGTCAGCGTTCCATTTCAGCACACACGAGCTGGGGTTTTTTGCTTTCTCACCAGCAGCAGTCCTCAAGGCTCTGAGCAGATGGAGCTAGCAAGAGGTGTTTATGAATCTGATGTTTGTAGATGTGGTCTGTGTAATCTAGAGGCTCCTGGAGTCCTGTGCTTGGGCCAAGTTGGTGCCCAAGCCATGCTGGACAGCCTACCCGCTCTCTTCCTCCAGGGAGGAGAAGCTGGGCTAGACCCAGGACTTGCAGCTGTGGTCCAGGGCCAGATGGTTATCCTGGACACAATAAAAAGGGCAATGAATATTCTCCTTCCGGGGCCAAGGGCCAGAGTGAGGATGGCAGGAGATGGGATCTCCAGGGCCTTTGAGGAGGAACAGCCTGAGGCTTTCCAGCCCCGGCAGCTACAGCTGGCGATATGGCTGTGAACAAAAAAAGGCTGCAGGGGTGGGTGGCTGGGGGTTCTGGCGTTTACCCGACCCCCCTGGGCACACACTAGGCACGGTAATTTCTTCTGACCCTGGGCCACTGATGATCTCCGCCAAACCTCTCTGGGAAACAAGTATCCAGAGTTGCTCCCTCTTTTCTCTCCTGGCTTTATTAAAACAAAACAAAATAATCCCATTTTATATAGAACTGTGATTTATGTTTCGTAATTTGCATAGCCAATTTCATGTCCTGAAGATGGCTCTATTACATTGCCCACACACACATTTTTCATTTCTGGGGAAAGTTCATGCCCCCTCCCCCGCTGATCTCCTCTTCCCTTCCCCCCAATCTCATTATACTTCGTGATGAACAGTCAGGACATGGAATTTCAGGAGTCTACAATTTGGTTTTTATTGGAACCTGCAGCAGGGCTCTGGGGCAGGCTCTGACCCTCCCACTTCCTGCTGCCGTGTGAACTTCTGGCCTTCGGGCCGGTCAGTCGGAGAAGCGCAGCAGCTCCTCGTCCGCTGTGGACACAGAGAAGCTCAGGGAGTAGGTGTGGGGTCACCCAAGGGCCTGTGGTTGGGGGCGGTCAGGGCATGGGGATGCCTCATGGAGGAGGGAAGGCAGCTGGGATTGCGTTCGAGCCTGAGCCTGAGGCCAGAAACTTCTGCTTGCGGGGTGACTTGGTAACTCCAAGATGCATTCCACAGGATGACCTGGTTTTTTGCCTCCTGATTTACTTTAGGCACCGTTTTTCCGGTGGGGAGATAAGGCACATAAATCTTCAGTAGCTGCGGCTTCTCGGAGTGCTACTCTTGCTATCATCGCAGCATTGCCACCGTTACTAGTACTGGCTGCTGCTAGATGGGTATGAACCACGCGAGGCACTGTGCCACCTAGGAAGTGGGCCCTTTGTCCCACTTTACAAAAAAGAAAACTGAGACTTAAATTGGTACAGTCCACGGGGTCACAAAGAGGCGGACATGAATGAGCACGCAAGCACTATAACAGGGACAGACGTGGACTGAGAAGATCCAGAGGTCTGAGCCTTCAGGGAGCAGTGACTGGAAGTATTTGAATCGTTTGAGTAATGATGTGGCCAGCCCGAATGTGGCAATGAATGCCAGGATTGGAGCCCGCTTCTGCCCCACTCAACCCACCCCACCTCTGCTCAGGCCAGCACCTCCCCAGGTGCCTCATCCCAGCTGGGGAAAGGCCTTGGGCTTGGCCCCCTTTTCAGGTGGGAAACAGAGAGTGGGTGTGCTGGTCACCAGTACAGAGTCCACAACTCAGCTCTTCAGATCCCTACTGCCTACCAGGGCTCCCAGACCCAGACTCTGGTGGCCCCTCAGCCCCGCCCGGCCTTGTGGGGCCTCCTACCTTCACCAGGAATGCCACAGTACTCCTTACACTCCTTCTCCGAGTAAAATTGGTTGCCATTGCCGTTGCAGCCCCCGTAGAGGAAGCGGACGCACTTCCCCTTGACAGCATCAAATGCCCAGAGCTCATTGCTGGCTCGGCATGGCCCACGCACTATGGGGAGGTTACAGGCCTCTGCGGAGTGGGAGGGAGGCGCAGAGCATTAGAAAAATCTCGTGATCACTGACCTGAGACACACGGCAGGGACCCTACTCCCCTGGAACCCTAGAGCTTTCCTATATATTGAGAAATCGGGCCCCTGGAAGAGCTATGTGCCGAGGGTCCCCCACTCCCAAGTGCTCAATTCCTGTGCCTCCAGGAAACTGGCCCTGGAAGCATCCTCTGTGAGCTACCTGTTCAGTGAGCAGGTGGTCTGTTGGGGGGACAGGAGTGGGCAGTGCAGGGGAGGCGGGCATGGGGTGGTGCTCACCCACGGTCCGGCAGGTCTGCAGACACTCCTTCTCCGAGAGGAAGTTGTTGCCATTCCCCATGCAGCCGCCATAGTAGAAGGTCTCGCAGGCCATGGATGTACCGTTATAGAAATACCTCTTGAACATCCCCAGGCAAGGACCCTGTGAGTAGCCCAGCTGGCAGGAATCTGTGGAGGGGCAGAACAGCAGTGCTCGCTGAGTGCTGACTGTGCCGGTCACCAGGCTGGACACTTCAAAGGGGAATCACCTCATTCAGTTTTCATCTCTGCATTCTCAGCCCGTTTTAAAGGTAAGGAAATTGACTCCCTGAGAGGCAAAGCAAGGTTACCTAGAGCTAAGATTCCAAGTCATATTTGTTGGACTCCAAAAGCCCATGCCATAATATGAGACGTTACCAATGGCCCAGAGACCAGACATCCCGCTTTTGTCTTGTCTGCCCAGCGGCTCTGTAAAGATAGTGGTTGAGGCTACATTCACCAGCATGCATGCTGGCAGCCTGACCTCTCTGCCTGATGTCCCAACCCTGCGCCTTTGCTCTCATTTTTCCTGCCCATAGAATGCCAGAATGCCTTCCTCCATAAACCATAAATGGATATAACGTGAATTGTCCTCCATCCAGGAAGTCTTCCCTGATCACTTCTCCCCTCCCTTTTCTGAGCTCCCTCAACTCTTTAGCCTACTCTCCTCTTTCAAGTCTCTTATTTTCTTCCTTGATTGCCTCCTCTACTAGACCAGAAGATATGTTTGTCTCCATGATCCCAGTGCTCAGCAGAGGGTCTGGGGGGCGAAGCAGGGTCAGGGTTCAATGTTTGCTGAAAGAGTTGAAGAGTGATCAGTCTATCAACTACACAGAGTATTCTCACATATTTTTCCATCTGTTCCCAGAAGAGCCCTTGAGGTCAGCTCAGCAGGCTGTTATCCCATTGTACAGTTGAGAAAACCAAGGCCAGGAAGCCACTAAGTGCAACAGACAGGCCAAGAACTTGCTTCTCATCATGGAGCTGAATATTTCTAAGCTCAAGGACCATGCCTTATGATCCCCTCTTTCAACAATGTCTGGCACAGGGCAGAGGATGGGATTTGCCTTTTCTAGGCTTTTGCTTCATTCTAGTAGAAGAATAAGAAAGGCTTCATGGTGATGAGGGCAGCTGGAGTGAACCAGCTGTGGGCCCTTCCTCTCTCGAGTGTGGCAGAGGGGGTTTAAAAAAAACAGGGAGTGATCCTCACCTTCTTTCTTGCTGAAATTAGTTACTGGTTGTCCAGCCCCAGAGCCTTCCTCTTCCTGGGTCAGCACAGCCCGCCGAGCCCTCTGGGGGAAAAAACAGAAGAAGCTATTTCAGGGACCTAGCCACAATTGTTCCCCTGGACCCCAGGAATGTAAAAGCCATTTGCTCTGAGGATCAAGGTGTAGACAGAAACACAGCTACTAGGCTGATGAATGGCCTGTTTTTCCCAAAGCATCGGGCTTCCCAGGTGGCATTAGCGGTAAGGAATCCGCCTGCCAATTCAAGAGACAAGGGTTCAATCTCTAGGTCGAGAAGATCCCTTGGAGGAGGGCATGGCAACCCATTCTACTATTCTTGCCTGGAGAATCCCATGGACAGAGGAGCCTGACAAGCTACAGTCCATGGGGTCGAAAAAGTTGGACACAACTTTGAAACCAAACAACAAAAACAACTGGCTAAAACAGATGAGGCAGGAGACAGATAAAAAGAAGCAGAACAGAAACTATCCAGACCCACTTCAGAAATCTCATTCAAGGTTGAAGGAAACGGGAATTCCAGGATTCAAATACTTAAAACTTCCTTGAACACAGCAGTTTGTGAAGAAGTAGCATTAAGTGATTAATAGAAATAACAACTTAGGAATGGTGAAGCTGTGTTGTATTCACTAGGAGAGAATGTAGAATCCATTAAAACATAGAACGAGTGCTAAATGTCTGGGAATTGCAGAGACAGAACAGAATGGGAATGGTACCAATCTGGACAGAGTAAAAGAAAAAGGGAAGAGGAGATAGAACACAGTTTTGAGAGTAGAGACGCCTGTCTGCCAAGTCCCAGAGACGGTAGACACCCTCTGAAAGCGCTCACGTACATTTAAAGTCACTCAGTCGTGTTCCACCCTTTGCGACCCCATGGACTACACAGTCCATGGAATTCTCCAGGCCAGAATACTGGAGTGGGTAGCCTTTCCCTTCTCCAGGGGATCTTCCCAACCCAGAGATTGAATCCAGGTCTCCCACATTGCAGGCAGATTGTTTACCAGCTGAGCCACCAGGGAAGCCCAACCTTGACTTAGAGCATTCTTTAAGAAATAAACCTCTTGGCAAGGATAAATATTTATTTGAACATTTTTTTTAAACCTTCAAACTTCAGATTTTTTTTTTAAATTCAAGTAAAACAGCAGTGAATGCCTTTTCAAATTCAGGAGTAGCATCTGGAATGCAATTCCACTTAATAACAGCACATCTAAATCTGTGCATCTGTCTATCCAACTTTCCTTCCATCTGCCCCTCTCCAGGTGTATACAGGTCAAGATTCCTGGAATAATGTGAATGCTCAGAGTTTCTAGGTGGTGCAGTTTTTCAAAACTTGTTTTTTATACTTTTTATACTGAATTGTTTTAATTCTTTATAATGAGACTATGTTAGCTTTATAGTAGCAATGGCAATTTTTCTTAAAAAACAAAAAAGCCATTATGGGGAACAGTGTGGAGAGTCCTTAAAAAACTGGAAATAGAACTTCCATATGACCCAGCAATCCCACTGCTGGGCATACACACTGAGGAAACCAGAATTGAATGGGACACGTGTACCCCAGTGTTCATCGCAGCACTGTTTATAATAGCCAGGACATGGAAACAACCTAGATGTCCATCAGCAGATGAATGGATAAGAAAGCTGTGGTACATATACACAATGGAGTATTACTCAGCTGTTAAAAGGAATACATTTGAATCAATTCTAATGAGGTGGATGAAACTGGAGCCGATTATACAGAGTGAAGTAAGCCAGAAAGAGAAACACCAATACAATATACTAACACATTTGTGGAGGGGGGTTTGGGATTGGGAACACGTGTACACCCGTGGCGGATTCATGTTGATGTGTGGCAAAACCAATACAATATTGTAAAGTAAAAATAATAATAATAATAAAAAAATTAAAAAAAAAAAAGATGGTAACGATGACCCTATATGTGAGACAGCAAAAGAGACACAGATGTATAGAATAGTCTTTTGGACTCTGTGGGAGAAGGCGAGGGTGGGATGATTTGAGAGGATAGCATTGAAATATGTATATTATCATATGTGAAATAGATCGCCAGTCCAGGTTTGATGCATGAGACAGGGTGCTCAGGGCTGGTGCACTGGGATGACCCTGAGGGAGGGGATGGGGAGGGAGTGGGAGGGGGGTTCTGGATGGAGGACACATGTACACATATGGCTGATTCATGTCAATGTATGGCAAAAACCACTACAATATTGTAAAGTAATTAGATTCCAATTAAAATAAATTAATTAAAAAATAGGGAAGCAAAGAAATATGTTAACAGTGCTAATTCTATGTAGAAATAGGACAGTATTGTCCTTTTTTGCTTTCTTTCAGTTTTAAAAATTTTCTTCAGTTGCATGCAACAAATTCTCTTTTCATTTTTTATTCTATTACAAATATTTTCTAATCTTCCTTGTTATGGCTTCTTAGATACACCCATCATTTAAAAGTGAACATCTAATTTCCAAACACATGGGATTTTGTTTAAAGTATCTTTAATATTAATCTCTCATTTTGATACTAATTTCTCATTTAAATGCTTTCTTCTCTGCAGTCACCCTCTGTGTTTTTTTAGTCTAACTTTATCGAGGCTTCCGATGGCTAAGTCAAAGATTTCTCTTGGTAAAAGTCACATTGCGCTTGAAGATATGAGGATTATTTTCAAGTGTCTTTCAATATTGATTTCTAACATAATTCCACAGTGAAGAGAACAGACTCTGTATGATTTCAGTATCTTCAGACCATGAAGTTTTTGCACTTCATCTTATGTCCCTGGATCTGTTCCAGTGTCTCCTAGTTTATAGTCTTTGGGAACTGGAATAGAATTTGTATTCTGCTGTTGTGTGAAAACTATATAAATCTTAATTATGTTGAATTGGTTTTCAGTGCTTTTCAGGTCTACTATCTCCTTCTACTTCCCCGTATATTCATTCTGTTAATTTTTGAGAGTTTTATATTGAAACTCCAACCACATACCTTAAATTATCTATTTAAAAAAATAATTGTAATATATAGTGGAACATGTGTAACCTTGTTCTGTGTTTTCCAAGTCCCTTGTATATATGTTATATACTTTCATAATTAAAAAGATAAAGATTAAAATGAAAAAATTTTCAAAAATATGTTTCTAAAACAAATATATGAAATATATGTATTTTTACACACACACATATATAGACATAACAGTAGACTAAATTAGTATATATAATTTCCAAATAATCAGAGAAAGAATGAAGACTTAATATGGCAAAAGGCAGGAAAATTAAACAGAAAGAAGCCCCCCAGATCAAAAGTCAGCATAGGAGAGGCATTGGTTTGAGAAGCTGCCTGTTCTCAGGTTTGCTGTTTTTCAGAGCTCAGCTGACTATTTTCATCTATTGAGTGTTGAGCATCTTTATCTCATTATTGAGTCTGTCACTGCTTTTAGGCACTTTTCTAACATGTCACTGGATTCCAGCACCGGAAAGGTAAAGGTAATTACTCCCTGCCACAGATGAGGAAAGGAACGTCACATAGGGCAGCAACTAGCCCCATGCAGAACTGGGCCTGAGCCCAGGTAGCTCTGACTTGCCCATCGCTGCCTTCACTCAGCAACCCCACCCACCAGCACGGTAGGGGAGCCTAAGCGGGCAGGGTGGGGCTGGGCTGGGGGAACAGAGGTGCTCACCGAGAGTGGAGTGGGCACTGGATCCTGCTCTCCAGGGACACATTCACCTGAGTCAGAGGACAGGAGAGAGAGGGAGTAAGACCCAGACAGGCTTCGCTTCTTCCACAGAACTAATGGCCATGCGGCGAGCGGGCCCCCTCGCTGGGACTTGTCCTGTGCATCAGCCCACTGCAGGGGCAGCTCCACCCGCATGGCTTGTGGAAGGCATCGCTGGGAAAGTGACGGGCTGGTGGCTACACGGCTGCCACCACCTCTGTCGTCTCCACCCCTTCCCCACCACCAGCATTCCAAGGCTGACATCTATCCAGCACTTACTAGACACCACATACAGTGCTACTGTATTTAATGCCTTTATCTCACTGACCCCTCACAGCAGCTTCTAAGGGGGGACATTATTATCCCCATTTTACAGATGAGGAAATGAGGCTCTGAAAGCCACCAGAAGCCGCCCAGCTCAGTCTGAAGCTCGGTGCTCTAACTCCCACCCTCAATTACCTCCCAAGAGGTGGCCCTGCATTCTGGCTATCACCGCACTTGGCAGGTGGCAGCAGGGTGAATGCTGAATTGGCTCTAGTCTCAGCTCTGCAGGTACATGCCGAGTCACCTGGAACAAGTCCAGGGACCCAGAGTGCCTCTTCTATAAAGAGAGGAGGGGAACCATAGCCCAGCTTACCTCTAGGGGTGGTGGGAGAGACCCTGGGGCTGGGGGGATGTTCTCCGGGGGCCACAAAGGACGACGAGGGGACAGAAATGTGAGGGGGTGGGGTGCCGTTACCTCTGTCGGGCATTGTGAAGATGGCGTCTTCGGGGATGCCCACACCCAGGGCCACCTCCCTGAATGCCTCCAGCAGGCTTTCCCGAAGCTGCGGCTCACGCCCTGCAAGTGGGAGGCAGAGGAGATGCCTAGAACAGCAGGGGCCAGGGCTGCCAGGGCCTGGCGTTATTTTGCCCAAGGATTTTCATTTCGGGGACATTTGAGACCCATTGACTCAATTGGGTCTCTTCAGCACCCTTACGGAAAGCTCAGCTCCAGAAGAGGAGGAGGAGCCTTCCCAGGCTCTCCATTCTGGGTCTCCCAGCTCTCCACCCAGCACAAGAGCAGTTCTTTAAGGGCCCAGAGATGTTAGAATTTTCTGGAAATTTTGAGTTCAAAAGAAGAGGCTTCAACCTCAAATGGGAGACTGAGCTCTACCTCCTACAGGGAGAGTAAACGTTTTCACCTTTCCCATAACTGGAGTTTTGTTGGAAGGAAAAAGCAAAACTCCCTGCACTTCCCCACTTCATTTCCCCGAATGACAGGTCTCCTCCCACCCTCAGCTGCAGGCCTTTACCATAGAGCTTGGCAGTAATGGTGGGTCCATGGCGACGGCTCAATTTCTTGGTCAGAAAAATGGCATACTCGTCGTAGTTGGTGTGGACCACATAGGACTCCATGGTGATATTCCATTCTGCATGGAAGATGAAGGAAGACAAAAAGATCAGCGGTCAGAAGGCTTCTGTCCTGAGATCCTTCACCTATTCACCCACGTATCATCTATTCATCAATCCTTCTGTCCACGCATCCTTTGCATATATTCATTTATCTATTTGTCCATCTTCACTCTCTCTCTCCATCCATCTCCTCCATAGATTTGTCATTTCTTCATCAACCATCATTTCATCTGTGCGTCCTCTCTGTATATCAGTCCATAAATACATCCATTTTCCTTCCTTCCTTCCCTCCCTCTTTCCTTCTTTCTTTCCTCCATCTGTTAACCCATCAGTTTATGTATTTAATGACTGATTGATTACTCAACTAATCTACCATCACACATACATTCACTTACCATTTTTTAATTCTCTCACTCATTTATTTATCCAATCATTCATCTATCCAAACATTAAAGCTCTGACACGATTATTTGATGCATAGAGCAAATTCAATAAACATTTGCTGGATTAATGATAAATTCATGTCCACATCTGTCTATCCCTTAGCACCATATACTCTGTACATGGTAGATGCTTAGCAAATTTTTATCAGTTGATTGCAGATGCCTAACAGGAAGAGTGATGAAATCTTGATGTTATCCTCAGCATTCAGAACCATCACTTGAATTCAGTAATGTTTTCAGCTCATCACTTAAAACCAGCACTTGATGAGCGTGTACATGGCTGGGGCAAGGGTCATGGGGGTAGGGGCTAGAGAGAGAGAAAGAGAAAAGAGGGAGAGAGAGAAGGAGGGGGGAATTTGGAGGGAGGGTAGATGACATTGCAGAAAAATGGGAGGAATGGCTGTAGGGGCAGAGAGGAAGAGAGCTTAAGACATCAGGTATTTTTTTTTTTAGCGAAGGAGAGAACTGTGAGAGTCCCCTTTGACTCAACTTACTGGCTTTGTGATACAGAAACTTGCCATCAGTGCTTGTTTTCTCATAAATACCAGAGATCGATTCACAGACACCTTTCCTGGAAATGAACAAACCAAACGGAAGATAATATCTGGTAGAGACCATTGTCCTGACACCCCGCTCTCCTGCAGGGTCCTTCCAAATACAGGGTTTGTTTTTTTGTTTGTTTGTTTGTTTGTTTTTTGTAATTTGAAAAGTAGCATTTCCAAATATCTGGTTTAATTCTCACACCAGTCCTGAGAGACATCTGTTTCACAGAAGAGAGCAGAGGGACTGAGGGGGAGAAAGGAGCTAACTGATGCTATCCTCTTGGTAAACCCAGCACCAAAAATCAGCACAGTATACGTATACACCAGGAAATCAGAACGATTCATTAACACATTAATGCATTTATTACTTTCTGTCTCTCTTGCCCCATTTTCCCCATCTGAGAAATGGGGATAATGATAGTTTCTACCTCATATGGTGGTTGAGAGCGTCAAATGAGATATTTTATGCAGAGAGTAAGTACTATGCACGCATTAGCTACTATCTTTACCAGGGAAGCCCATTATTGTTACAATGATGATCATTTATCTTATTGATATTTAACGAGCATCATCTATGTGCCAAGCACTGTGCTACAGGCTGGGGATACACAGAAAGGCAAGGGAGACCCTGTCCTGTCATGGAGCGTTGGACTGTAAAATCCAATGCGGGGGGTGGGCAGGCCAGAGGCAGATGCAGTCGGTGTGGTTACTGCCACGTGGGGGGAAGCATGAAGTACTCAGAGAGCACAAAAGAAGGCATGTAACCTGAACCTGGATAGGTGGAGGGAGTCAGGGAGGCCTTCCTGGAGGAAGCAACAAAGAACCTGAGTCCTGAAGGATCCATAGGAATTAGCGCAGGAAGTGGGGAGAGGCTTTCTAGGTAGAAGAAATGTCTGATGCAAAGTCCCAGAGGATGGAGGGTTCCAGAAACTGAAAGAAGTCCAGCTGGGTGGGTCAGAGAGTGTGTAGGTATGTGGGGAAGGGAACAGTGAGCGCTTGGGAGTCACAGAGGGCTAGAAGGCTATGTTGAAGGAGTTGAACTTTATCTCAAGGGCAATAGGGAAGGAACTCTGGAGTTTTTGAAAGGCCTTTCTGGTTGCAAGTTGATGAATAGATTGGATGGAAAGTTGGAGGTTAGAGGTGGGGAGAAATGTAGAGAGGAAACTATAGATAACAGTAGGAAAGAAAGGTGAAGGTGACTTGGTCCAGGGCAGTAGAGGTGAAGAGGGAAGAAGGAAACAGACTGGAGGGAATAAGGCAGAGCGGGGACAAGGCTGGATGGTGGACCGAACGGTCGTGGCAGAGGAAAGAAAACATGCGCCTACACCCAGCTTTCCAGGTTGTGTAGAAATGCCTTTGCTGAGCTAACGGAAGCCCAAGGGGCAAGAGTAGATGGGGAAACAGGCAGAGTGTTGGGGGTGTTGCCCTTGAGGTGTAGATGGGACAGTTAGAACGGGCTGCCCCGGCGGTGGGAAGCAGAGAAGTCTGTCCCTCAGGAGTGAGTTCTGGCTGGAAGTAGAGACCTGCCACTTTCCAGGACAGGGTGGAGGCTGAAGCCAGGGTGGGGGTGGGGTGGGGGTGGGGTGGGGGTGGGTCCCAGTCCCCCAAACCAGTCCCCACTCACCGCCTGTGAGTGTTGGTGACGCTGATCTCCTTGCTCGTCGGCCCCGCTTTCAACACCACTGTGCTCATGGTCATCTTGTCCTTGAACCTCTTCAGCCATGGGCAGGTGGAGCCCACGGCCACATTGAACCACTTCCCATAGATCTAGGAGGCAGCCACAAGCCCTAAGGATCTGGACCTGGACAAGACTGGGGGGGGAGCATCTGTCCCCCTCCCCCCGCTCAGTGACGTCTCCTCCTAAGCGATCATGTCTCACAGGTAACTGGAGGCTACGAGGCCTCTAGGGAGGGTGGAGCCCTGATGATGGAGCTCCAGGCATCATGGCTGGCTAGGAGAGAGATGGCAGGTAGACCCCACCCCGCCCGCTGGCAGGGTGCCTGACTCTGCTGAGATGCAGGCTCTGGGCTGCTCACTGGACAGGGTCCAAATCCCCATGCCCCAAGGTCACCATCAGCCACTGCCCCCGAAGAGCAGGAGTCCTGTCTCTTACTCCTCCAGGGATGCTCACCGCCTTGCACATAGCCCATACCTCTATGTTAGAAAGTAACTCCTTTCCCTAAGCTGAGCCTGACCCAGGACGAGCCTGCCGCTTCTAGAAAGAGCCCTTAGGTGTCTGCAGACCCTTCGCCATCCCGGACCACCAGAGACCTGTTCCTCATGCCCCGCTCCCCACAACCCTTCCTCATCCCTAAACATAAACAAAATCCATACCGCAGCTACAAAGGTCAGAAGGAACCTGGGTGGCAGTGGAGGGACAGGATTTGCTCAAGGTCACCCAGCAATTCAGGCAGAGTCGGGGCTGGACGGCAACCTCCCCCGCACAGCGCCCTGCCCAGGCCACTTAGTCCCACCAGCCTGATTTCTCTTCTGCTCCTCTTCTTCCCATGATCCTACAGGCAGGGCAGAGGGCCCAGGATGGGCTAACAGAGATGTTGCGGCAGAGGTGAGTAGTTAAAGGATGAAGAGATGCAGGTTAGGGGGTGGGCAGAAGAGTCACACAAAGCTGGGCACTGCCAAGGGGAGGTGCTGCAGGGGCAGCAGGACTTGGTTGGCACCAAGCCTTCTCTGCTGCTGCTGCTAAGTCGCTTAATTTGTGTCCGACTCTGTGCGACCCCATAGACAGCAGCCCACCAGGCTCCTCCGTCCCTGGGATTCTCCAGGCAAGAGTACTGGCGTGGAGTGCCATTGCCTTATCCAAGAAGCCTTCTCCAGGAAGCCTTCTCTGGGTGGGTTCTAATCGGAGCACGATTTCCCTTGGAGCCCAAAAGTGCAGGTTCGGACTTTAAGATCTTTGACTCAGAATGGCAACCCAGAGTCCCACAAAAGGGTGGGTGCAGAGGTACAGCTTCAGTGAAGTCCTGACAGTCTGAGCAGCAGGAAGGGCCCTGAGGGACCCACCCCTGGAGTTCCAGAAGCAGAGACTGAGACCCCAAGGCACACAGGACTTGCCCCTTCCCGCCAGCAAGGCTCAGCGGCTCAGACACCCTGCCATCACTGCCAGAGACGCCAGCCTTACCCTAGACAGGTCGAAGTTCTCCTGCACTTGAATGTCATCAGGCAATGTGGGCATGGGGCTGGCATTCACCGCCAGGCAGGCCGTCAGTAACAGCAGCAGGCCGCTGAGACTCCGCATGGCTCTGGTTCCTCTGTCTGGGGTGTCACTCACAGGCTTGGCTGGTCTGGGGATGGAAGAGGCACCAGCTTCCTGCTCGAGGCAGCTATGGACTGGGGCTGGGGAAGGGGCCTGTGGCTGTAGGTGACCTTGCTATTTGCCCTGCTCGGCCAGGACCAATCAGAGCCCCAAGGCCAGGGCCGATCGATCCCTTTTAGTACCCTGGCCGGGGTCACAGTCCCCAGGGGCCAGGGTAGCTGTTTCAGAGGAGCCGCTGGCCAAATGCAACCTGGCCTGGGTGCAGCTGGATGCTGGGTTAGGCATCACAAGGGCTTCCCCGGAAACTCCCCGCTTGTCCCAGGATGGGAGAGACCGGCAGCCCAAGCCCTTCCTGCTGAGTCATTCCACCTGTAAGCCAGGAGGACAAGCCCAACTGGCCTGTTTCCCATACAAAAGATTCTAGGGCCTGGGGAGAGTAAGTGACGTAGCAACGACTATAAGCAGTTCTATGGCAAAGCTAGCTTCCCTTGTTGCTCATATTGTAAAGAATCTGCCTGCAAGGTGGGAGTCCCAGGTTCAATCCCTGGGTTGGAAAGATGCCCTGGAGAAGGGAACGGCTACCCACTTCAGTATTCTTGCCTGGAGAATCCTATGCAGAGAGAAGCCTGGCAGGCTACAGTCCATGGAGTTGCAAAGAGTTGGACTTGACTGAGCGACTTAACACCACCACCATGGCAAAGATAAGACTCGAGCTCAGATATCCTGTCCCCAGAGCTCCTTCTCTGACCCGTGGCTTCCCACAGCCCTAGCAAATAATATTAATAGTCAAAATAATAATAGTGCTGCTGCTGATGTCCACAGCTTTGATGCACTGAGCCTCTGGTATGTACCAGCTAGGCGAAGTACTTTTCACCTGCCCTGAAATGGCTCATCCCCACAATAGCCCCATCAAGCAAGTGCTGTTTTTCCCCTTTATAGACAGGCAGCCTTTGGTAGTGGCTGAGAGCATGGACTCGGGAGCCAGGTTGCTCTCTGTGCTGCTCACTGGGGCAGGGGGCAGCGACTTTACCTTTCACCACATCCATGTCTTCATCTGAAAATGGGATAGTAGCAGTTCCTGGTTCAGAATATTGTCACAAGGATTGAAGAAGTTCATGCTTGCAAAGCACTAGGATAGTAGCTGGCACATGGCGGGAGCTGATTGTGTTTACTGAGAGTTGAATAAAGTCCCCTCCCCACAAATTCAAGTGCACCTGGGACCTCAGACACGTTACGTGCATATGTAATTAGTTCAGATGAGGTTCTACTGGAGGAGGATGAACCCTCAGTCCAAGGATTGATGTCTTCATAAGACAAAGAGGAGGGAGATTTGGACTCAGAGACACACAGGGAAGACGGCCACAGGAAGACAGAGGCTGAGATTGGAATGAGGCGGCTGCAAGCCAAGGAACACCAGGGGCTGCCAACAGGAGCTGGGAAGAACAAGGAAGGATTTTCCCCTTGAACCTTCAGGAAGGATGCGGCCCTCCTGACAACTTGCTGTCGAACTTGCAACCTCCAGAACTGGGAGAGGAAACGTTTCTGTTTTATTACACCACCCACTCTGTGGTGTTCTATTAATGGCAACCTTAGGAAACTAGACAGTGTTCATTCCTTTGAAATATTTAACGGGAATTTTTAAAAAGCAGATCTGTTTGTCTCCAAAGATCAAACTCTTGCTAGTGATACTGCAGGTCCTCTCTACTTTAAAAATTTTTTTAAATTATGAAAGTATGATAACACATTTACACAAAACTTGGAAAATACAGAAAATTATTTTTAAGTAGATTAATTAAGATTTTTAGTTGGAGTTTCAATATCAAACTCTCAAAAATTAACAGAATAAACGTGCAGAGAAGTAGGAGGATATGAAAAGCACAGAAAGCACTATTAGCCTGAAAAGCATGAAAGCATGAAAAACACTGGAAACCAGTTCAACATAACTAAGATCTATACAATTTTCACATAATAGTAGGAACCAGTTTCTATTCAAGTGCCCGTAGACTGTAAGCCAGGAGACACTGAAACACAGCCAGGGATGTAAAACAAGCTGCAAAAAGTTCACAGTCTAAAGATATTGAAATCATACAGAGTTTGTTCGCTTATCACTGTGGAATTATATTAGAACTCAATATCAAAAGATATTTGAAAATGACCCACATATTTTCAAGTGCAATGTGGCATTTACCAAGAGAGACCTTCAAGTTAACCGTTGAAAGCCTCAGTAAAGTTAGACTGAAAAAAACACAGAGGGTGAGTGCAAAGAAGAAAGTATTTAAATGAGAAATTAATATTAAAGATATTTTAAACAAAATCCCATGCATTTGGAAATTAGATGTCCCCTTTTAAATGATGGGTGTATCAAAGAAACAACAACAAGGAAGATTAGAAAATATTTGCAACAGAATAAAAATGAAAAGAGAATTTACCAGAATGTGTTGCATGTAACTGAAGCTGCTCCATGCAATTAAATGCAACGCGGAGTCTTGAAAAAGGTATGAAAACAAATAATGAACACTAGCATAAAATCTGTGGGATTTGAACAAAATCTGTACTTTAGTTAATAATACTGTGAAAAGTAAAGTGTTAGCTGTTCAGTTGTGTCCGACTCTTTGTGACCACATGGACTGTAGCCCTCTAGGCTCCTCAGTATCACTTGTTAATTTACCGATTTTTTTTTTTATGACATAGTATTTCTTCATATTCTCAGAACTGGACTCAAAGTTTCAAGCCTCATTCAAATTTTTTTAAATCACTAAGATAATAAATTTTCTAGACTTTAAGCAGTAATACTAGATGCCAAAATACATGGAACTATATTAAAGTTTTGAGTGAATATAAATTAGAAACCCAGCATTCTATTCATACTAAGTCAAACAACAGGAATCAAAATGTCATACGTTTTTTTAGATAGGCAAAAATTCATAAATTTTCTAAAATATATATATTACACATACTATATATATTTGTTGTTGTTTAGTCACTAAGTTGTGTCCGACTCTTCAGCCTCATGGACTATAGCATGCCAGGCTTCTCTGTCCTTCACTGTCTCTCGGGGTTTGCTCAAACTCATGTCCCCTGAGTCGATGATGCCATCCAACCATCTCATCCTTTGTCATCCCCTTCTCCTCCTGCCCTTAATCTTTCCCAGCATCAGGGTCTTTTCCAATGAGTCAGCTCTTTGCATCAGGGGCCAAAGTGCTGGATCTTCAGCTTCAGCATCAGTCCCTTCAATGAATATTCAGAGTTGATTTCCTTTAGGATTGACTGGTTTGACCTCCTTATCATCCAAAGAACTCTCAAGAGTCTTCTCCAACACCACAGTTCGAAAGCATCAATTCTTAGGCACTCAGCCTTCTTTATGGTCCAACTCACATCCATACATGACTATTGGAAAAATCATAGCTTTGACTATATGGACCTTTGTTGGCAAAGTGATGCCTCTGCTTTTTAATACCCTGTCTAGGTTGGTCATAGCTTTTCTTCCAGGGAGCAAGCATCTTTTAATTTCATGGCTGCAGTCACCACCTGCAGTGACTTTGGAGCCCAAGAAAATTAAGTCTGTCACTGTTTGCGTTGTTTCCCCCATCTGTTTGCAGGAAGAAATATCAATAATCTCAGATATGCAGCTGACACCACCCTAATGGCAGAAAGTGAAGAGGAACTAAAGAGCCTCTTGATGAGGGTAAAAGAGGACAGTGGACAAGCTAGCTTAAAACACAACATTCAAAAAACTAGGATCATGGTATCCGGTCCCGAAACTTCATGGCAAATAGATGGAGGAAAGAATGGAAACAGTGACAATTGTCTTCCCTCTTGTTCAGAGTTTCTCAAGATTTTATGGTTTGTTTCATGGTGATAATGAGGAGGCAGTCTGAACTTAAAGGGGCGCTGAGAGCCAGAAGCCTTGACTTGCTTGATACAACTTTGGGGATGACCTTCCCTCTCCGAAGCCCACTTTTCTCACCTGTAAATGGAAGACAGGAATCCCTGATCTGACAAGAGGTCAAGTGAGCAATGTGTGTGAAAGCCCACTGCCTCGCCTGTGCGATGGTGTCAGGATGTCTGCCTTTGAAGAAAGCAAGCCTGATACAAGAATGAAAAAAATCACAACGAATCCTGAACAGGAGCAGAGCCATCCTGTGAAGGTTGCCTGCAGGGCACCACAGTGGATCATCTGACCTTCACAGAGGGTCTGCATTGTCAGGACCGTCAAGCCCCCTGGCCCCAAGGGAAGCCTGAGACCCACACGGGTACAGAAGAATCCCAGCCTCTTTGGGGGCAAAATTATTCAACCCGCTGCACAGCCCTTCCTGGGGGAGGGGAGAGGCCGGGAGGATGGGCCCAGGATGTTGATCTCTTCTCCCACCTCCAGACATGTTTGCTCTCCTGAGATTATTAACCAGAGCAAACAGTGAGAGCAAACTCTGACAAAGCCCACCTGGACTTTGAGCTGCTTTTTAAAAATTAATCCGGAACCACAAGGACGCAAGGCTGGCAGTAAACAGGAGTGCTGACCCTCTTCCCCCTCTGGCCCTCGGGGTGGAAGGAGAGAGGCTCTGGGGCCCCTGTCCTCCTAAAGGATCCAAGGTCCAAGGGTCCACTGAAATTGGCCAGGTCCCAGAACCCTTTCAAGGGGAGGGCAAGGGCCTGATCACGCAAGAGACCTCCGAGCCTCAGAGCCAGTGCAGGAGGGAATGGAGGCCTGTTTCAGATGAACCCTCTGGGCCTCGGAGAAGGAAAAGGACTGGTTCAAAGTTCCCCAGCTTGGGGGTGATGCAGCTGGAGGTCAAATGGGCCTGGCTCCAGAGCCCAGGCTTTCCTCCATCCTTTATTCATCCATCCACTCATTCATTTACCAAACATGCTCTCCAGGCTTGGTGCTGAGGATAGGATGGGAAACAGGACACACTCCCCAGAGCTCCGACCCCAAGAGTGAATCTGGCATGATGAGTAGAAATCAGCCAGCCAAAAAGGCAGGCATAGGGTGGGAGTGGGGTGGGAGGAGGAGAGGGTATTCCAGACAGAGGAAATAGCAACTGTAAAGGCTTAGAGGAGGACGGTGGAGAGAGAAATGTATATGGAATGCAAAAACAATCAAGCCAAACCACAGGTCTGGAGCTTGGGAGACAAAGAGAGACGTGGAGCGAGCCAGGGAGGTGGAGGGTAACAGCAGGGAGGACTCCGACGCCAGCTCAAGGGGATTGCTGGTTGTCTGGAGTATCTGGAGAGCCCTGGCGCATTTTCAGAAGTGCTTCTGGATTCATAATTGGGAAAGATGGGTGAGGAGGCAGTGCAAGTAGGAAGCTCAGGAAAGCAACTCACTGGGAGGTTTTCCAGGAAGAAGGAAGGGGCCGGAGCACTGGGATCTGGTGAACGGACCGGCAGGGACATCAAAGACATTATTAGGTAGAGGTGGCTAAGGTTGGGACCTTCCTCTGCTAATGGAGGAAGCGGGTGGCAGGGAGGCCTTGATTCCCCATGGCGAGGTATCCAGCTATGGGCCTCATCCCAGCGCCTGATGCTGCCCAGTTCCCTCAGACTCAGAGCCACAACCCTTCCCTCCAGGGGAAGCTGGAGGCAGCAGCACCCAGGACTCTACGACAGTGATGGAGGAGGAGTTATTCTCACCGGGCGGCTCTGTCTAGCTTTTGTTCCCCATTCCTGTTGCAAAGAGCCAGGCCACCCACAGGCTGGAGTTCCAGTCCTTGTAACTTGTTGGGTGACTGTGGGCAGTCTTTTCTCTCCTTGACCTCACCCTCCTCCTCTGGATTCCTGATGAAGGTATAATCTCATGTGACAGAGGTGAAATAAGCATTGGGTGAGAGGCCTTTGTGAAAGTGCTCCCAGTGTACACATGGGAGAGACAAATGTCATCACAGGCACTTCGCACAGTGTGCTAAGGTAAAGGCCCCATGCTGCTGCTGCTGCTGCTGCTGCTGCTGCTGCTAAGTCGCTTCAGTCGTGTCCGACCCTGTGCGACCCCACAGACGGCAGCCCACCAGGCTCCCCCGTCCCTAGGATTCTCCATAGGTAGCAGAAATCACACGCAAGAAGGTGTGAGCACCCCGTGTCCACTAGAGGGCAGCAGAGAATGTCAGAAAGAAAAGGAATTTGTTCACAGGTTCCTCCTTACAGACCTGGAGGCAGAGGCCAAGAGTCAAGGTCAGCAGAAGTGGTAGAACCAGGGCTGGAGTCCAGCTTTCCTTGCCCCAACCCTGCTTACACCCCTCTGATGAGTGTAAAACACTCAGCTTCTGCCTTGCCTATCCCCACCCCAGCCACAGACCTGGGTGCTTAGATGAGCCTCCTTTAAAACTAGTTAGTTCCCTGCCCAATGAATTCAGTTCTCCTGGTGAGCTAGGACTGGGTATTACTGCTATTGAGCACAAGGGCTGCAACCACCTGAATAAGCACTTAGGTTCATAATGTGTGCCGGGTCCAGTGCTGAGGACTCAGCAAGCACGTCATATTGAATCCTCTGCTTAAGGTTCCATCATTTCACCATGATGTGTAGCCCCATTTTGCAGATAGGGAAATCGAGGCCAAGAGGTCAGATGACTTGGTGTCAAGGGTCACCCAGCCAGTGAGTAGTGATTCAAACCCAGATGTGTCTCCCTGACCGCCGAGTCACGCTGCTGACCTCCCAGATCCTTGTCCCCTGATACACAGTGGGCCTGTGGCTGTGTTCTTTCAGACACCTGGAGCAGAGGGGTGGCTGTCTCCCTCCTGTACTCCTCACAGCATGAATGAGCCTGGTTCTCCCTTCCCTGGCCAAGAGCATGCTTGCTTTCTGCCACAGCAAGACTTGGCCCTTCTCTTCTTCCTCAGAGACCTGCATTGTGCTGGCCACTTAACCGCAGCTCAGAGACCACCTACTAATCAACTGACTTAGAACTGTGAGCAGAAATGTAGGTCAGACCCTAGAAAAGACCACCCGAATAGAAGACAGCTGAGAGAGACAGGGAGATTGAAATCACCATGGCCAAATCCTTGAATCACAACCCATTAATGAGTGACTGGAGTATTCCCAGACACAATTTTAAAAGCAAAGGTCCCTTGAATCGATGATTTTGAGTTATTCTGTGCATCATGGCTGGCAGGATCCTGAAGCCTTTATCCAGCAGAGTGATGACCGAGCAGCTGAACTTTGCACCCAGACTGTCCTGGGTTCCAGTCATGGCTGTGACCCCTTCCTGCCTGTTTGGTCTTAACTGACTTCAACTTTCTCAACCTGTCTTTTCCTCTGTTAAATGGGGTTCATAAGAACTAATAAGGGCGTATAAGAATTAAATGATGAGAAACATGTCACTTTCTTGCTCCTTGGAGAGAGCTTAGCAAATAATAAACGTTAACCCTGGGTGGAGGGCCCTCTTGCATGCGTACTCAATCATGCCCAACTCTTTGCGACCCTATGGACACCAGCCCACCAGGCTCCTCTGTCCATGGAATTTTCCAGGCAAGAGTACTGGAGTCAATTGCCATTTCCTTTTCCAGGGGATCTTCCTGACCCAGGGATTGAACCTGCATCTCTTGCATTTCCTACATTGGCAGGCAGATTCTTTACCATTGGGCCACCTGGGAAGCCAGAGGATTCCCTTGCCTGTGTGCACACTTAGTTGCTTCCGTCATGTGTGACTCTTTGCGACCCCATGGACTGTAATCCACCAGGCTCCTCTGACCATGGTATTCTCCAGGCAAGAATTCTGGGCTGCTGTGCCCTCTTCCAGGGGATCATCTCTACCCAGGGATCAAACCTTGCAGTTCGATGCAGCGGATTCTTTACCACTGGGCCACCCAGGAAGCCAGAGGACCCCCTTAGATGTTGTCAATTCAGCCTCATGATTGTGGGAGCAGGCGGCTCAGCTTGCAGAAGCAGCCCAGAAAGTGTGACACTTTGGAGTTGGGTGTCCTGGAGACCCAGCTGCCCCAAGAACAGAGCTTGTGGCCCAGGGCATGGCTTGCTTTGTACCCTGGAAGAAAGGGCTCCCAGAGGAATAAACTCCCAAACGCCTGGTATGCATTCAGGAAGAGGACACAGGAGTTTTCCTGCTCTTTGCAGGCTGGTCTTATCTGCCCTGCATTAAATAAAGCAGGACCTCAGCAGGCCTGCCCGACTCCTGGCTGACCGAGGTGACGTCACCCAGTATCCTTGGAGGGATGAAAATAGCTCTTTTCTGAAATCACGAGGCAAGCCAGACTCCTTGGAAAGTCCCACTGGCCTTTCTTGAATGAAGACAAATGTATCTCTAGCGATCAGCCTCCCTGGAAGGAGACTGGGAACTCTTCCCTGGTTTTCCACTGGGTGACAGAATCCTGAATGGCTAATCTCTCCCTGGAAGAACCCGTATTAGAAGGCTCACCTTGTAGGAAGGAACCATCAGAGCTGGGTGTCAACTTCATGAGTCTGTATAACCAGAGTCCAGATATTGATGCAATTCCTCTCCTGGAAAATAGGACTGGTAGAATATTTGTGCTGAAAGCATCCATTAGTAATAAAGATAGTAATAACAGCCAGCATGTATTTAGCACTGACCACTTGCCAGGTTCTGTCCTAAACAGTTTACATGGATTCACGGTTTTCATCCTCATATCATCCCCTATGAGCACATCAATTTCTCATAGCATAAACCAATCTTATCCCTATTTTCAGAGGAGGACTTAGATTCAGAGAGGTTAGTTACCTTTTCCAGGCTCCCATAACCATACATTGGGCAGACAAAGTGAGAGAGGGAGAGGTTTTGCCAAGGTTCTGTAGCCAGGAGACCACCCACACAAAAGGCTGGATTTTCAGGGTCCATTTCTAATTCTCTTGATTCTGGCTAAGCTGCCCAGAATCCTCCTTCTGTGGGTAGCCTGTGAACAATTACTGTATCTCTGGGGGTGATGAGGTCTCCTTAATGGGTTAAAAGAACTTGGGAAGTCCATTCCTCCACCTTATTAAAGACCTCTGTAGAGTCTGAATTTGTTGGGCTGTTGAGATTCAATGGAACTTAACTTCTCCAAGGAGGCTGCTCTTTCCTCTTAGTGGTTCCTGGCTGGATAAAAAGCCCTCGTCTATTATCCCTTCCTTTGTAGTCCTACTGAGCAGCACTTGGCATGGTTGTTGAGCTCACCTATTCAAGAGCCAGAACACCCTAGCCCAAATCCCACTTCTGCCACCTACTAGCTGTGTGACCTTGGGAAAATTTCTGAGCCTCTTCTTGTCTTGGTTTCCTCACGGTAAGATGAGGATAATAATAGTACCTACTTCACAGAGTTGTTGTGAGAAACGCAACATGGATATATGGCCAGTGCTGAGAATGATGCTTGGTACCAGAGAAATATGCTAATCATTATTATTTCTTTCATTGCATAGCAATTGTCACTTTGATTGTCCTTTTGCCCCACTTGGACTGGAAGCTCTCTGAGAATAGAGTGGTGGCTTAAGGTTAGGCCAGGGTCCTCATGTCAGGCCAGGCCTGGCCTTCAAATAAGGACTTTGGCTCAGAGGTGAAGAATCTGCCTGCAATGCAGAAGACATGGGTTCAATCCCTGGGTTGGGAGGATCTCCTCAAGAAGGAAATGGCAACCCACGCCAGTATGCTTGCCTGGAAAACCCCATGGACAGAGAAGCCTGGTGGGCTACAGGCCACGGGTGTCACTAAAGAACTGGATATGACTTAACGAATAAACAACAAAATGTAAAATGAGTGAGAGATAGTGTAATCGGAGCCAGGGGCTGAAAGAATGTTCTTGAGGAAGACACTTGTGGCCAGGCTCCCAGGCTTAATTGCCCTGTGGCATGTGGGATCTTAGTTCCCCAACAGGGGATGGAACCTGTGTCCCCTGCATTGGAAGGCAGATTTTTAACCGCTGGACCACGAGGAAAGTCCCTATGGCCTTCTTTGCTGGCCTGCAAGCGTGGATGTCAGTGATGGCCAGTGGGTTTGTAGATCTGTTGCCAAGCAGGCTTGGAATGCAGGTCTCCTGCCTCCGGTCCTGGTCTCCATCCATAGCACCAACTCGTTCACAAGTTCTAGTAACTGCTGCTCCTTGTTTCATAGCAAGACTACCCCCACCTACCCAATCGAACTCCATCATGTTTGCTTAAAAAAAAAAGGTCAACAGAGAATTCCCTGGTGGTTCAGTGGTTAGGACTTTGCACATTCACTGCTGAGGATGTAGGTTCAGATCTTGGTCAGGAAACTAAGACCCCATAAGCTGTGCTGTGTGGCCAAAAATAAAAATTAAATAAATAAATAAAGGAAGACAAGTCTTTGGAAGCTCCACAAGGAGACAGAGACAGGAAAAATAATCGAGGACAGAAAATATCCCTCAAAGGGGCTACAATCAAGTCAGTTTGGTGTACAAAACTGAATTAATAGGAGTTGGGGCAAACGTGTCATTAGTCAAAGGGAAGACAGACCCTGAGTGAGAGAAAGCAGGATGTGAGAGAAAGCTGACACAGGTAGGGGGAGGCGGGTAAGAAGCTCTTGGCCAGTAGATCTTCACAAGCTCTCCTGTTCTCTCCACCTCTTCCGGTCTACCTTGAGGTTGGTCACTGAGATGAAACCTCATAACCTTTTAAACCCAAGCATCCACAGGAGCGCTTTTCCTGAAGTTTCTCTCGTCCCACTCACCATGCTCCCCATTCTGCACTGGCTAAGAGTTAGAGTTCCCAAGGATCTGGAGAACTGGATCAGGGCTCCAGACATTAGGTTGATCTCTGGATTTGACACCATTCTAGAAACTCCCGGATGGTCTTCCAAGCACTGGTAAACATCCCCACACCTAGCCAAAGATTCCAGAGAACCCCTCCCAACTGCTACACAAAGTTTTACAGTTTCCAAGAGCTCTTCTACGGATTTGGAATTCTGGGAAATTCCCACAGCGCTTCAGGATTTCTAATAGCTGTCCCAGTTCTAATGTATCAGAGACTTTCTTCTAAGTTTGACAGTTCTGGAGAACTGCTACCCTATGTCATGGGAGCCAGAGAACATCCCCCAGTTCCAACATTCTGGGGAAAGTCAGAAGTGTCCTGTGGGATCTACAGTTCCGAGTAATGATGACAATCCTGGGATTCTGCAGACTTCCTCCAGGGTTAGGGACTCTGGACAAGCTGCTGTTCTTGAGTAAGAATGCTGAGAGGGAGGTAGACACATGGTTTATGACATGGGGGTAGTGAGGACTCATCGCCTTCAGTCCTGTATCTATCTCTGGGAAAGTAAGTAAGGATTTTGCTGAACTGGAACCAGGAAACTTGAAAATCGTGGCTGGCTCCAGCGGGAGAAGGAATTGTCCAAACAAGAATGAACTGGCCACAGCCAGGGTCCCCCTGGGTGGTCCTGTCCATGCTTCCCAAGGCGGCCAAGGAAAGCTTTCATGCTCATTCCAGGGGCCTCCTCTGCCTGAGGCTAGAGACCTCCCAGCAAGCAGGGGAACATACAGTAAGTGAGATAAGGAACCTGGGGAGTGGAAGAGCCCCGGCTCAAACCTGCTGAGCCACACAAGCTGACGCAGCGTCAAAACTATCTAGAGTAGAAACAAGTGGCTTTATGGCAATTATTAGGCTCACCCTCCTTCCACCCTTCACATCTCTGCAGAAATTCACCTGCGTGAGACCTTTCTTAACGCCCCTATTTTAGAATTGCACCCGCCCTGACCCATGGACCTCCCTCCTCTCTTTTGCTCCATAGCCTTTATCACTATCTGACTTCCCACATCTTTTGCCCGTTTTCTTGTTTCTTGTCTGTGCTAACAGAAAGGCTCCTTATGCTCCTTACTGTTAACAGTAATGCTCCTCAATGCCGGCCCAAAGTGGGTTCTCAGTTTGGTAAGTAAAATTTTATGGAACCCAGATTGTCAATTCCATCAGATCATTACGTTAACTAAAAGCAGCTTTTGGCTAAATTATCCGCAACAGACAAAGCCCTGTGCTGCAATCTTTCCACGTGTCAGTGGATTTAATCCCCATGACTGACCCGTGAGGGGCTACTATTCTTGTATCTGTTCTGCAGATGGGGTGACTTGGGCTCAAAGCAGCTAAGTCACTGCCCAGGGTCACTCACGGAAGGGATGCCACTGAGACTTGAGCTCGTGCTATTCCGTCTATGGACTGAACCCCAGCCGCCCCACCTGGCCCAGTGCCTGTACCTTATGGCCATCACCCCACCTCCCTGGGTTCTGCCTCCGTGGACGCTAACCTTCTACAAACACCTCTATCCTCAGTCACAGGTCTCGCCTTTCAATACCTGGCTACTGTCGTCTCCAGCTTGGGCTGACCCTGCCAGCCCCAGCTTCAGGGACCAGCTCTCCAGAGAGAGTCTCAGGAGTCAGAAGCCCTGCAGTGGGGACGCTCAGAGCGGCCCACCCCACGCCACACTGCACACACAAGCATAGCTGAGAGGCACCCTGCTTTTTTATCCTTGGGTCCATACTTCCATGGGGAAAAAGAGGGCATAACTATGGAACATTACCTGGGCTACTTTCCACAGTGGTGGGTACAAGTGTATTAGGTCTTTCCTTGCTTGATCTTGTGCTGGGGAGTGGGATGGGAGCAATCGGACTTGATTTTCTTGACTTTTCTCGGACCAGGCCTACGGGCAGGTCTGAACACTGTTGCGGATGATGGCTATGACACCTCCCCAGGGCGTCCCCAGTCCCCATTCTCTCCAGTGGCTCCCAAGCTTGTCCTCTGGCCTCAGTGTCCCTTTCCCCAAGTGCTCCCCAAGCCCGTGGCTGAGGCTGGCCTGCCTGGGGTCTTGCCTGAGCCCAGTGTCCAGTGCCCAGGTCTCAGGGGCTGCCCAGCCCAAGCGGGGCTTAGGTGCTGCTGGTTGAGGTATCTCGCCTCTCCCTACACCGGTCATCTCATTGGTCCCCCTCCTCCAGTTCACCCTTACCAGTCAGCCCACCTGCCACAGTGGCCAGCATGCTCTAAACGCACATCGAAGCTGGTGGCTCCTTGAGACCCTTCCGTGGTTCCCCTTTGCCCTTGGGACAAACCCCAGCTCCCAAAGTGGCTGAGGCCACGCACTTCTAGAATGGTCCTGGAAACCTTTGGAATTCTGACCCTTTGGCACTGCAGCCCGCTCCTCACCCCCACCTGCCCTGGGTCAACTGCCATTCCCCCTTAATCATGACTCTCTTTGTCAAACCTTCCCTGACGATTTCTGACTGGGTGACCCTCTGTGCCTCCAGCGCTCTGGGTTTCTCCCATCAAAGCATGCGTGTAAAGTTGTAAATGTTTACCTGTCTGCCCCCCACCAGACTGTGAGCTCCCTGGGCAAAGCCAGCTTGTCCCTTGTCAGTCTTGTTTGCCACCTTGATTTACAGTTGATGCCAGTGGTGTTTACTGAATGAGTGAGTGAATGTATGAACAAACAACGGAATGAGCCACTTGGGGGTCTCAGTTTACCTAACCATAAAATGGGAGACTTAGGTTAGCCCCATGGCTCTTTCTATAGTGGGGTCCTCCCACTCACACCCCCAATTTCACAGCCACATCTGGACTTACCTCTAACTGTGGACCCACAGCATCCTACCGGGCATGTGCCAAGAATCATGATATTCCTAATCTCCTTGCCCCTCACTAGAGATCAACAGGACAGGGAGCCAGGTCTAAAGGACTGAAAACCAGAAAGTGGTCCCGGGAGGGTGCGGGCCTTGCCCAGGGGCTCAGAGCAGATCTGCAGCTTCAGAAGTCAGGCCCTATGGTGCAGTACCAGGACACACGCAGCTGCCACAGAGCGTGTGAGCCCCTCAGCCCACCACCCGCCCCAGCTCAAGGCCAGAGCAGTCTCCCCCAGGTCTCCTCATGGAGATGCTTGTCACTCCTTCTCCCCATGCCTGCCCAGTGGTACACAGTAGTTGCTCAATTAAAATGTGTACAGTAACTAAAATTGTTCTCCAATATATGGATCGCCCACCCAGTGGCTCTAAGGGTAGGGCTAATGACAACCTCCTCCAAAAAGACTTATGCCACACGCTGCACCTCCTGGGACTTCAACCCTGAATATTCATTGGAAGGACTGATGCTGAAGCTGAAGCCCCAGTATTTTGGCCACCTGATATGAAGAGCTGAGTCACTGGAAAAGACCCTGATGTTGGGAATGATTGAGAGCAGGAGGAGAAGGGAGTGATAGAGGATGAGATGGTTGGAGGGCATCATCAACTCAACGGACATGAGTTTGAGCAAACTCTGGGAAATGGTGAAGGACAGGGAAGCCTGGCGTGCTGCAGTCCATGGGGTCTTGAAGAGCTGGACACAACTGAGTGACTGAACAACCCATAAAAGGAGGTTCTCCTCTATTTCAGGAGAACCTGAAATATTCCTGATCTGAAGGGGAAGGGGACAGTCACCTCTGCCAGGAGTCCTGGCCTCCTCTTCCTCAGGACCCCTCCCCTAAGAACCCCTCCTCTCTGGGTTTCTCCCAAGGGCCAGAGCCTGACTAGTCAGAAGATAAGACCAACCAGACTTGGAGCTGAGGTCTCTCTTTATTCATATACTTCATCACCCGTGGCCTGGTTTCTCCTGAACCCAGTCTCGTTTCTCTGAGTATGAGGTGGCACCCACCCTTTGCGTCCCCAGTTTGCCCCATCAGCCCCCACGCCCAGGCCTGGCCTCTGCCCAGGCCAGCTGCAGACTGGAGCAGCGGCTGCTACGCCATTGAATAGATGGAGAGACTGAAACCCAGAGTGCAGAGCCCAGCCCAAGGCCACATGAAGGTCTCCAGGGTTCCCACGCTGCCTGCAGCAGGCAGGGAGGGCCTGGCTAGGGCTCCGTGTGCCCTCAGCGAGGGGGTGGCTGGCTCCGGCCACGTCGCAGGGAGGTGCCGATTTGGTCTCTGAGGGCCTCCAGTCTCCGGGCCAGGTTTGGAACTGCAGCCCCACCTAAAGGGCACACGGTGAGGGTTGAGGCCATCACTTCCTTGGGCCTTGCCCCACCCAGGCTCATCAGGGTCCCAGCAGCCTCTGGGGAAGTTCTCAGACGACCCCCCCGCACCCCGACTCCATCTGCCATGCACACCACGGGCCCCAGGATACATCTGGGAGTGCAGGTGGCTTCAAGAAGAGAATTCCAGGTCTGAGAAATAGAAAGATCGTAGAACTCTCACCACTTAATCCACCCCCTATTTCAGAAATGGGAAGACTAAGGTTTGGAGGTGAGTTCTGGCCCAAGATCACAGAGAACACTAGCAGCCCTCCCCTCACACCCTTCTTCACCTCTCAGCACTGGCGATGCGTTCAGCGGCCCCGCGGGCAGGGGAGGTGCAGAGGGCATCACTTTCTCCTCGGTCAGCATCTCCGCCAGAACCTGGGTCTGAGTCCACTCACTGTGACTCCTGGGCCAGGGGGAGTTGGGTTGTGGGAAGTGAGCCTTCAGTTTCCCAGACCTTAGCCCTCATCCTCCATCCCCCAGTGCCCCAGGGCTGGGCTCACCTCTCTCTTGAGCACTTGGCAGAGCTAGGGCAGCATGGGGGTGCCCAGGGTGGGGGCCGGGCGGACAGGGGCCCATCACCTGGGGCCTTAGAGCCAAACACCTGCAGGAGAGACCAGAGTCCACAGGGCTGGGTGATCTGAGCCCTGGGTCTGTGCCCCACTTCCCTGGGGCTGATCGTGACACCATGCTTCCTGCCAGGCCTGCCCCAGGGGGCACGAAGAATGTTCGAGGAGCATAAAGGGGTGGGGATCCCTTTTTCTGCGGGCAGTGGGTGGCGCTTGTGAGGTCCTCTCTGGAGACTAGGCACTCCACAAGGGCAGGAACCACATCTGCTCTGTGAATCCTCAGTGCCCAAAACAGGGGCTGCCACAAAGCAAGGAGTTTAGGGGAGAGTTACTGAATAAGTGAATACTCACTCATTAAGTAAAGGCGTTCATTAACTCATTCATTCAGTGCATAAATGAGTAATGCGTAAGTGAATAAATGAATAAGCCAACAGCAGAGTAAGTTCCCAAAAGAAGGTAGAACGGGGAGGAGGGCGAGGCAAGGTTGACAGCTATTTCGAACCCCGGGCAGAGAGAACCCAAAGCCAGCCACTTCCCGCCATGACCCAGCCCAGGACCCTGGAGTCCCCACAGTTCTGGAGCCTTCCAGACTACAGACCCCTAGCTCCAGGTCTCCAGTTCTCCCCGGCCTTCCCTCCTCCCACCTCAGCCTTTCCTACCTGGGGCAGGTGGAGTTCCCTCCGTGGGCAGGCCCAGTGGGCCAGCAGCGCATGGCACAGGGGACAGAGTTGGCAGCGGGGACAGAGGGGTGGCGGGGCCTGCAAGAGGTCACGTCAGGGGCTCCGGGACATCCCTGCCCCTCCCTTCTCCGGGCTGGGCAGAGACTCACGTGGCACAGGAGAGGTGGCACCATCACACAGGGACTCGGTGGGGCTGGGCCAGGGCCTGGCCGCTGAAAGCAGCAGGCAGAGAGGAGACGCCTGGAAGGAAGGGTGAGCCCTGTCTGCCTGGAGCCCTCAACGCTACCATCAGCCTGGCGCCCAAGTCCTGCTTTCAACAAACACTCGTGGAGCCCTAACTACATGCCAGGCACTGTTCTCAGATCTTTACATACGAACTCACGCCATCTGGTCTTTAGGACAATCCTGGGAGGCAGGCCCTGTATCGCCTCCATTTCACAGAAGCGAAAATCCAGGTGGTGAGAGGTTAACGGACTCACCCAAGGTCACATAGCTGGTGACAGAGCTGGGGTCTGAGCCCCAGGGGTCTGGATCCAGAGGGCAGATCTGGCCGAGCCACCCCCTTTCCCACCTGCCCTCCATCCTAAAGGCTGGTCTCCAGCCTGCAGCCTTGCTCACCGTTCCAGCTCGCGGACCTGCCGGGCCAGGATGCGCTGCTCGCTGTAGGCCAGGTCCCGGCTGCTCTGCAGCTGCTTCTTCTCTTTCCTGGGAGGTGGGGGCATCCGTCAGCTCCTCCTCACTGCAGCACAGTATGAGCCCCAGGAGGCAGTGGGGGACAGAAGAGGAGCCAGCGGGTGGAGGGTGACTAGAGAAGGGAGGCATCTTGGCAGATTGGGCCCCACAGAGAGGGGCGGGCCACAGAGTCCGGGCTAGGGCAGTCTACCTGAGCCTCTCATTCTCCAGCATGAACTCCTGCAGCATCCCGTAGAGGTTCCGCTGAGCCCAGGCCACCCGGGCCCCACTGAGTCCGGAGGCTGCAGGGAAGAGGGAGGCAGCTGGAGCCCCAGAGCCGCTCCGCATCTCACCCCCACCCCAGGGAGCCCGTACCCTTGGGGCCCATTTGGCCCAGCTGGGGCCGCAGGTGAAGGTTCTCCTCCTGCAGCTGCAATGGCTCAGCCTCCAGGTGCTGGGGCGGCTTGGCCTTGGGGGACTGCAGAGAAAGAGGCCCAGGGCTGCTGTTTATGGTTGCACAGGTTTCGCACTGCACAAGGGCATCTGGGGTAGGGGAGTAAGTGCAGCCTAAAATCCAGCCCAGGCTCCACTTGCCCACTTGGAATCCTGGCCCAAGGTTACATACACTTGGAGGGGACACCTTGTCCTAATGGCAGCAAAGTGCCATGTGGCCTCAGCTGTCTCCCTGGAAAGCCTGCTCTAAACTGTTCCCGGTCCAACCCCAAACTCAGTTCTGTCCAAACCTTGGTCCATATTCTGACCCCAGATAAGACCTCACATCAGACTACTTAACTCAGACTTAAGTCACGATACCAGCTGGGATGTTGACTAGACCTTGAAGCATGTCCCGAGTCAGACTCTAAGCCTAAACCTACTCTAACCCTGACCATGAAACCTAACTGCAACCCCACCCTGCCCAAACATAACCCCGTCATCAAGGTTTCAACGCTAATCCCTGCTCTGACTCAGTCCCAGACTTCAACCGTGCCACTGATTCAACCTCCAGCTGTTGGATGGTGCCCACCACCTCCCCTGCCTGTCCCTCTGCTCTGCCCGTGGCTCTCTCTACTCACCCTGGGGGCCTGTGGCCGAGTGGTGACCCGCTGAGCTCGGCTTGCATATCGCAGGGTGCTGAGGGTCTCAGGAAGGCACTGGGCTGAGGGGGACACGCAGGCCACCTAGGAAGGACTGCCCCTGAGTGCTCCTCTCTGGGAGCCCTCCCTCAGGACCCAGCCCTCCCTGCCAGCCTCCCGTGGATACCATGAGGGTGACCCCATGGCCCCCTAGCGAATCTGCCAGCAGCTTGGTGAGCTTGCTGTCCCGGAAGGGGATGTGGCTCTGCTTCCGCTGAGGGTCCAGCAGCAGCGAGATGCAGTGACCTGGGTGGGGAAAGCGTGGTCACCCTCCATGTCCAAGGCCACCCAGCTGGTACGCTGCAGAGCTAGGTCTCCACCAGGCATGTATGTCTCTAGGGTGTCTCTTTCCACATGATCTCATTACCCATTCAGACTGCTTGGCCACCAGACTAGGGCTCCCACCTTGATCCCTACTGCCCACCAAAGGGCCTGGCAAAGGGGCTTTGGAAATGTCTGACAAATGGACTGAATGAAGAGATGTTTCCTACACATCTCCCCACGCATGCAGAGAGGAAGGCCAAGGTAGGTCCCACCTAGTAGAGACCTCAAGGCCAATGGCCGGGGCGGTGGGGAGATGGGAAGACAGGTTAGTGCCCTTCTCCTCCCTGGGCCTCAGTCTTCCCAAATACAACAAGGGTCAAGTTGAATGTCTGAGGGCTCGCACTCTGCATTGAGTGTTTCTACCTCCCCAGTTAGAATTCAACTGTATCCTCAGTGTTTACAGACCCACAAAGTTCTATGAGGGAAAGCATGAGACAGCAGCAAGCTGAGACCCCAGGGGGGCCTGTGGCTGCTGGATCACAGCTCTTTAATGCTCCTCCATTCCCAGTTACTCCCCTGGCTTCCCCACTGTGGATGGCTGTGGGCGAGGCACAGAGGAAGGACTCGGGCAGTCAGTCCACTCAGATCTCACCCAGGGCCAGCAGGCTGCGGTTGATGCTGTTGGCCTCAAGCATCAGCTCCCCACGGGATCCTGTGGCCGCCACCTTCTCACTGCCGGCCAAGTCTACAAAGCACAGCTTCCCCCCAGCGGGGGGTTCCCCAGGGTCCACAGGAGGCATCTGCTGGGGTTGGGGGATCAGGGCTCCATGGGGACTTGGGAGGGGCTGTCATCATCAAAATCACAGGGCCAAGGGTTTCCACTATTACCTCCCTTGCACGCCCAAGTTGGTTTATACATCCAGAGGCAGACCCTTGCCGGGTGGCCCTGGGCCACTCCTTTCCAAGCTGAGGCACTCACAGTTTGGTAGCTGATGTAGAGTGTGAGCAGGGCATGGCTTCGGCTGGAGGCCTGGTTCAGGGTGTGAGCAGAGCTCCTTCGACGGCTAAGACCTAGAGAGGAAAAGAATCCTAGAGTTGGATGTGGTAGGAAGAGCAAGTCATCACCAATGAATAAAAAAGGAGCAAAGACATCCTGAAAGAGGGGCCAGCTGGTGCAAAAGCACCGAGGCAGGAGTGGAATGATGGGTGTTGAACTGGGTTCTAGCTTGAACAGGTGAAAGGGGACTGGAGAGAACCGAGGGGAAGAATGTCAGTCTGATTCACATTGTATTAATATCAACATCTCTCACATTTCTATGTGAATAGAGAGAAACTCAGGCAGAGAGATCAACTGGGAGGCATGCCACAACGCTCAGTCGGAACCCCGAGACTGGCCACAGCAGGTGCTCAATAAATAGCTGATGAATGGATGAATTAGACCAAAACAGAAGAGCCTTCAAGCTAGGGCTTCCCAGGTGGCTCGGTGGTAAAGGATCCACCTGCCAATGCAGGATTCACGGGTTCGATCCCTATGTCGGGAAGATCCCCTGAAGGAGGAAATATTCTTGCTGGGATAATCCCAGAGACAGAGGAGTGTGGAGGGCTACAGTCCATGGGGTCGCAAAGAGTTGGACACAACTTAGCTACTGAGTATGCAAGAAGTATGACCTTTACTCTCAGGGTTCTGGAAAGGTCTGGAAAGGGATAGGGATGTGGTTTGCTTTGATGGAGAAGCATGCACTTAAAGTGGGGGATCCCTCCAGGAGGTACAACTGAGGCTTGACCGAGGCAGAAGCCCAGTGCTGCAGAGAAGGGGGGGAAGAGTCTGGAAAGCAGTATCAGCAGGCCTGAGGGGTAGGAGTGGGGGGCACCCTTGGTTTGTGTCTGAACTGTTGGTTTGCTGGCCTTTTTCTCCCACAAGGGTCATCTCTGAACCCACAGCTCCAGCCTGGGGCCCCGAGGGCACTGGGTGAACAGGTAAAATACTTGCGTCCCACGCATCCCAGAGCAGCTTGAAGTAGCACGCACCCATTTGCAGAAGTTCCATGAGGGCCCCCAGGCTCCCAAACTCCACCACCCGCAGCTGCTCCACATAGAAGCCCCGGGTCTTGTTCCAGCGAACAGGGAGGGGTCGGGGAGCCCCCAGACTCAGCAAGTCCCGAATCTGAGAGAGGAGGGTGGAGGGTAAGGGAGGGGCCTGAGTCCTTGTTTCATCCACCCCCAGACCTTATGGTCGACAGCCCCCCACCTATTCTATTTCCAGTTTCCTTGGAAAGAAATGCCTCCCTTTCCTTGTGTGCTGGGAGCCAGCGTGAGGAATCCCACCCGTTTCACGCTTCGAATTACCCTGGATCCACCGGGGCTGGACCCCGGCACTTGTGGGCTGTCTTTCTAGCCATCCCAGTCCCCAACCTGCTCATTGTAGATCTCCAGGTAAGAAGCACGGAGAGTGACAGGAACATCCAGGTGCTGCACACGGTCTAACAGCCAGGCGAAGGTCCTCTGCATGATGCCAGCCAGGCTGGGGGGTACAGGCACCCCCTCTCCCTGGGAGCAGAAACAGCTGAGCCTGGGGCTGGGCTACCACCATCACCACCACCATTATGACTGCTCTTTGTAGAGCACTGTTCCCGGAGAAGGCAGTGGCACCCCACTCCAGTACTCTTGCCTGGAAAATCCCATGGACGGAGGAGCCTGGTGGGCTGCAGTCCATGGGGTTGCTAAGAGTCGGACACAACTGAGCGACTTCACTTTCACTTTTCACTTTCATGCATTGGAGAAGGAAATGGCAACCCACTCCAGTGTTCTTGCCTGGAGAATCCCAGGGATGGGGGAGCCTGGTGGGCTGCCGTCTATGGGGTCGCACAGAGTTGGACACGACTGATGTGACTTAGCAGCAGCAGCAGCACACTGTGCCAAGTTCCCATACCCACATCTCATTTAATTCTCAGTCATTTTACAGATGAAAAACCTGAGAGCTAGCAAGTAAAGGGGACACCTGAGCCCAGGTACTCTGGACTGGCCGAGACCCTTTACCTTCCCTGATCTTTCCTTGCCTGCAAATAAATGGAGCTGGGCTGCATCGTCCAATTCCTTTCCGTCTGGGAGTCTGAGCTCCCCAAGGCTTCCCGCCCACCGATCCCCCGGGGGCTCTGCTAGAGCTCGGCTCACCTGGGGAGGAGGTCCGGTCAGGGTGTAGGTCTTCCCGGAGCCGGTCTGGCCGAAAGTGAAGACGGTGCAGGAGAAGCTGCGGGCCGCAGGAGTGTGGCTGTACAGAGGCTGGTGCGTGGCTGGGTTGGGGGAGAAGGGAGGAAGGGGGCCGGGGCGGGGCCGTGCGCGGGCGGGGCCGTGCGCGGGCGAGGCGGCCCCCGGCCTCACTCACCCGCGCAGCGCCAGCTCGCCCAGACGCCGCACGCCGCACGCGCGGAACACGTCATCTTGGGTGCTAGCTCCGTCCAGCACGGCGCCGAAGCGGAAAGCCACGTCCGGGCCCCCGCCCGGGGGGCTCACCTGGGGAAAGGGGCCGTAGAGAAGAGGGCGGGGCACCCTGGGGAAGGCGGGGCTCGCCTCAGGGAGGGCGGGGCCTGGGGGCAATTGACCTGGAGGGACCTGGCGTGTTCCCCGAAGTTGGTTTTTTGAGGGTTGGGGGGGAGGTCCTCACCTGCAGAGTCCGGGTCCCTGAGCAGTGCAGCGCGCTCTGCTCCCCTCGACGCAGCTCGGCAGCGCTCATGGGACGCACCCTGTGATCGGACGAGGCCGGGAGGGGGCGGATGGTCCATCTTGAAATCTCCATCAGTCCCTCCTTCCTCGCCGCCTCCAAGCCAACCTACACCTACCTGAGCACCACCTGGATGGGCGTTTCTGGCCCCTCCGGCCCCTGCTCCAGGTTCCGCGCGGGGTCCCTGTGGCAGCAACTCGAGTTAACCATCCGTGTCCCAGCGGCTCCTTGAACCTCCCTAAATCTGTACTTACCCGTCGGGCGACCCGCGTTCCTCCATGTCCTGCTTTGCACACGGAGTTAGCTCCGCCCGAGTCTCGCTCTTTTCCCTCCCCAGTACCCTCCCCCTTCACACTGGGACTGGCTATACACCCTTACATCCCCCATGCTCATCGCCCCCCTTTCCCAGGCAATCATCCATCCGGAAAGGCTCGACCTGCCTAGGGCTAACTAGTTAAAGATTTACCCAACCTCCCACCTGTGTGGTGGAAAAGTCTGGAGCTAGAGGGTTCAGGAATCTGAGGATCTCTTGCCCTTGGCCAATCCCATCAGGAGGGACCACCAGACCAGTCTCCTCTGTGCACAGATGGGGATACGGAGGACGGGACTGGGACAGGCTCAGCCCAGGCCACACAGTCTGAGCAGAGCATGGGACCAGGCTCTTCCTACTCTCTCCGCATACTTCTTCCGTTTTGTAATCTTCCTCCCCACCTCACCCCTCCGCAGCGGTTCCAGCTGCTTCCAGCTGAGCCCAGGGAGGGGAGAGGGGTCTAGAAGGATGGGAAGGGCCCAGGTCCCAGTTCCAGGAAGATGTGGCTGGATTCAATTCCTGAGTTTAGCGGACTACAAGGCTCCGAAGCATCTGGTTTAAACTTTGGGTCACGTGCCTCTCCAAGGCCAGGGCAGTTGGGAGCAGCAGAGATGTCTGTGAATGTGCTGAGGTGGGGCAGCCACCCGTTCAGTGCCAGTCTCTATGCAGGGCACCAGGACGGGAGAGTCCCATGCAGATCCTGCCCCTTCTGAGCTCACAGTCTTGCTATGAAAACAAGGAAGTACAATCTAGTGCAGGGGTTTAGGGAGAGGGTAGATTTGGAGGCCTGTAGGAGCAGGAACCCTGATGGCAGAAAGTGAAGGAGAACTAAAGAGCCTCTTGATGAAAGTGAAAGAGGAGAGTGAAAAAGTTGGCTTAAAGCTCAACATTCAGATAACTAAGATCATGACATCCAGTCCCATCACTTCATGGCAGATAGATGGGGAAACAGTGGAAATAGCAGCTGACTTTTATTTTTCTGGGCTCCAAAATCACTGCAGATGGTGATTGCAGCCATGAAATTAAAAGACACTTACTCCTTGGAAGGAAAGTTATGACCAACCTAGACAGCATATTAAAAAGCAAAGACATTACCTTACCAACAAAGGTCCGTCTAGTCAAGGCTATGGTTTTTCCAGTGGTCATGTATGGATGTGAGAGTTGAACTATAAAGAAAGCTGAGCACCGAAGAATTAGTGCTTTTGAACTGTAGTGTTGGAGAAGAGTCTTGAGAGTTCCTTGGACTGCAAGGAGATCCAACCAGTCCATCCTAAAAGAGATCAGTCCTGGGTGTTCATTGGAAGGACTGATGTTGAAACTGAAACTCCAATACTTTGGCCACCTGATTCGAAGAGCTGACTCATTGGAAAAGACCCTGATGCTGGGAAAGATTGAGGGCAGGAAGAGAAGAGAACGACAGAGGATGAGACGGTTGGATGGCATCATCGATGGACATGGGTTTGGGTGGACTCCGGGAGTTGGTGATGCACAGGGAGGCCTGGCGTGCTGCGATTCATGGGGTCGCAAAGAGTCGGACACGACTGAGCTGCTGAACTGAACTGAGCTGAGGAGTAGGAAGGTGAGAGTGGTGGGTGAGGGTATTCCAGGCAGAAGGAACACCGTGCCGGAAGGCCAGGGTGGGGAGGGGAGATGTGCGTGGCACTGAAAGGTTTGAAGCTGGGCCCCACTCATGAAAGAAGCCAATGAAGGGTTACCAACAGGAAAGTGACACCGTCAGTGGGTATTGATTGTTATAATTACTGCCATTGTGGCTATCTCTGCCTGTTTCTGAATATTTCTGTTAATTCCTCTTCCCTCAAACAAACATTAGAATGAAAGTTCTAATTATCACCCCCTCTCAATATAACACAGTCTGTATACCATAGATGACAGCCAACTATCAGAGCAACCCAAATAGCGAATGGTGTTATCTTGGGTGGCAGTCAGTTCCCCACGCACTGGAGGCATGCATGCAAGAGCCAGTTGACTTTCTGGGTCTATAGGGCTCCTGGCTAGATCTGTAGGGGGAACTAGAGAGAGCAAAGAGCCACTGCCTCCAGCTCTGCAACGAACGAACCGCAGAGCCCAGGGCAGGTTACTTCCTCCTTCAATCTGTTTCCTACCAATGAAAAGAGATTAGAGTTTCATGATTTCAATGAACCAGTGTAACTGAAAGTGATTCTTATATTGTAAAGAATTATTTAAAAGCAAATCCCTGGTAAGCTCCAAGATTCTTTTCTACTCTGAAATTCCTTAATTTATGATAATTTTTTGAATAATTGAAGTAGACAGGACAAGAATTACCATCTTTCAAAGTAAAAACAAAAACAGGAAACGAGAGGTAGGCAGGGGAAGTTGTCTAAGGAGAAAGCAGCTGTAAATGGATGATCTGAGAGAGTTTAACTGAGAACTCAGGAACTTTTAAGTCCTGAGCTTTCTGCCCCAGCAGGTTGCCCTGTTCAATTGGAAATCCAGCAAGTGAACAAGTTGCTCCTTCAAATGCTTTTAAAAGGGTTAAGGATCAGTCAGTGACATCTTGGTGTGTGTTGATTTGATCAGACTGCTGTTCCTTCCTCCTCAAACTAGAGTGAGGGGAGCCACACTGAAGGGATTTTGAGCAAAGTGCTGAGACTAAGCCTGTGCACGCTGGGGTGTGATGAGCTAGGGGTAGGTCTTTTGCACCAAGCTCCCAACCTGGATCTGAATGTGGTCATCACTGGGTGTCCACAAGCAGGAGCGCAGTTCTGGTTCTGGTCTCTAATGGTGAAAGTGGACATCTGCCACGCTTATGTTGAGCATTCATTCAGCAAATTTGTATTAAGCCTCGTCTGTGCACCAGGCTTCCAGGCATTTGAGATACATTAGTGAACAAAACAGATAATACTAAGTGTTGGGATGTGGAGCACCAAGAATTTATACGTTACAGAATAAAAGTGTGAAAACAATTGTTTTTTGGAAAACCATTTGGCAACATATACTAAAGCTAAACACATGCCTGTCCTCTGACCCAGCAATTCCACTCCTAGATTTGTGCCCAATAGAAATGAGTGCACGCTCCCACCTAAAGGTGTGTATGAGAATGTTCTTAGTAGCTTTATAGCCCTGTTAGCCACCACCTCCATCACCCCCATCACCATCATCACCAGAACCACCGTCACCAACAGCTACATAACCAGTAGGGCCCATAATTATTGGTCACTGCAGCCACCAGCTCCACCACCATCATCACTGTTACCGACGTGTGTAGTCTGTGTTTATCCTCTTGAGAAAATTCAAGACACACTACCTGGGCCCCAAGCCCCACATTGACCCTGATGCTGGTGTTCCCACAGCTGGAACTGAGTCCTTCTCTGTCTTCCTTCCCCTCTTCACCCTGTTTCAACCTGTCCTCTACTTCCAGACTGCACCTTTCCCTTGGGAGCAGTGGGACTTTGTAGTCGAGGGAGGGATAGAGAGAAGGCACACAGAGAAGCTTGGAGCATTTTAAAAGCTGGCTGGACCCTGCAGTCCAAGACCATCCCCAAGAAAAAGAAATGCAAAAAGGCAAAATGGTTGTCTGACAAGGTCTTACAAATATCTGAGAATAGAAAAGAAGCTAAAGGCAAAGGAGAAAAGGAAAGATATACCCATCTGAATGCAGAGTTCCAAAGAATAGCAAGAAGATATAAGAAAGCCCTCCTCAGCAATCATTGCAAAGAAATAGAGGAAAATAATAGAATGGGAAAGACTAGAGATCTCTTCAATAAAATCAGAGATACCAAGGGAACATTTCATTCAAAGAAGAGCACAATAAAGGACAGAAATGGTGTGGACCTAACAGAAGCAGAAGATATTAAGAAGAGGTGGCAAGAATATACAGAAGAAATATACAAAAAAGATCTTCATGACCCAGATAACCACGATGGTGTGATCATTCACCTAGAGCTAGACATCCTGGAATGTGAAGACAAGTGGGCCTTAGGAAGCATCACTATGAACAAAGCTAGTGGAGGTGATGGAATTCCAGTTGAGCTATTTCAAATCCTGAAAGATGATGCTGTGAAAGTGTTGCACTCAATATGCCAGCAAATCTGGAAAACTCAGCAGTGGCCACAGGACTGGAAAAGGTCAGTTTTCATTCCAATCCCAAAGAAAGGCAATGCCAAGGAATGTTCAAACTACCACACAATTGCACTCATCTCACAGGCTAGTAAAGTAATGCTCAAAATTCTCCAAGCCAGGCTTCAGCAATACGTGAACTGTGAACTTCCAGGTGTTCAAGCTGGATTTAGAAAAGGCAGAGGAACCAGAGATCAAGTTGCCAACATCCAATGGATTATCAAAAAATCAAGAGAGTTCCAGAAAAACATCTACTTCTGCTTTATTGACTATGCGAAAGCCTTTGACTGTGTGGATCACAAAAAATTGCAGAAAATTCTTAAAGAGATGGGAATATCAGACCACCTGACCTGCCTCCTGAGAAATCTGTATGCAGGTCAGGAAGCAACTGACCTAGAACTGGACATGGAACAACAGACTGGTTCTAAATCAGGAAAGGAGTACATAAAAGCTGTATATTGTCACCCTGCTTATTTAACTTATATGCACAGTACATCATGTGAAATGCCAGGCTGGATGAAGCACAAACTGGAATCAAGATTGTCAGGAGAAATATCAATAACCTCAGATATGCAGATGGCACCACTCTTATTGCAGAAAGCAAAGAAGAACTAAAGAGCCTCTTAATGAAAGTGAAAGAGGAAAGTGAAAATGTTGGCTTAAAACTCAACATTCAGAAAACTAAGATCATGGCATCTGGTCCCATCACTTCATGACAAATAGATGGGGAAACAATGGAACCAGTGACAGACTTTATTTTGGGGGGCTCCAAAACCACTGCAGATGGTGACTGCAACCATGAAATTAAAAGACGCTTGCTCCTTGGAAGAAAAGCTATGACAAACCTAGACAGCATATTAAAAAGCAAAGACATTACTTTACCAACAAAGGTCCATCTAATCAAAGCTATAGTTTTTCCAGGAGTCATATATGGATGTGAGAGTTGGACTATAAAGAAAGCTAAGCACTGAAGATTGATGCTTTTGAACTGTGGTGTTGGAGAAGACTCTTGAGAGTCCCTTGGACTGCAAGGAGATCCAACCAGTCCATCGTAAAGGAAATCAGTCCTGAATATTCATTGGAAGGACTGATGTTGAAACTGAAACTCCAATACCTTGGCCACCTGAGGCAAAGAACTGACTCATTTGAAAAGACCCTGATGCTGGGAAAGATCAAAGGTGAGAGGAGAAGGGGACGACAGAGGATGAGATGTTTGGATGGCATCACCGACGCGATGAATGTGAGTTTGAGTAGGCTCCGGGAATTGGTAATGGATAAGGAAGCCTGGCGCGCTGCAGTCCATGAGATCACAAAGAGTCGGACACGACTGAGAGACTGAACTGAACTGGACCCTGCGGGGGTGCCTCTCCAGGCCCCACTAGAGGGCAGCAGAGCATCGCATCAAGATGGTCCCCAGGCTCATCACAAAGGAGGCTTTGTCGATAGCGGCGCGCTCTTTCTATACATTTTCTCCAGAGCTTGTGTACTGTCGAGGGGCTGGCCAGCCTGGTCCTGTGGACAGGGATGAGCAGCCCCTCAAGAAGTGCTCCTCAAGAGGATGAATAAAAGCAGCATTGAGCAATCATGGGGCCCTCCTGGCACCCTGCTCCTGGCTCCAGCCCCTTCAATCCACTCTCCTCCCTTCAGCGCCAGCCATCCTCGCTGAGAAAACCCAGCGCGGACTCCCTGGGGCTGCAGAACAAGGTCTGATGTCCCCTACCTGGGGCTCCGGACCATTCAGACTCAAGGCCATTCGAGTTCTGTCTCCTGCTGCCCCTCCAGCCGGCCCTCTCCACTCCCCACCACCCTCAGCCCCTGCAGCCAGCGCTCCAGCCCAAAGCTTTCCCAGGCTTTTCTTTGGCTCCTTTAAACCTTTGCCGCTGCAGTTCCCTCTGCCAGAGTGCTCCCTTTTTGCTACCTGGTGGATTTGTCCTGCAAGTCTTCCCATCTGTAGAACGCCTTTCCTGGCAGCCCGGACCCACCAGGTCAGGTTGCAACCACATCTGCATCCCCAGAGCCTCCCTCCTGTGACAACGTGGGTCACACTGGATGGCTCCTCCTGTCTACTGGGGAGCAGGGACTGTGCTGCTCCATCCCTGGGGTCTCTGAGCCAGAGCAGGGCCCTGCACACAGTAAGAATTCAACAGATGCTGATGGGAAGGAAGGAAGGAGCCAAGGAGGAGGAGGAAGGGAGCCTGACGAGAGGGCTGCTGGCTGCATCCCGCCCCGACCTCCATCTCTCCTCCCTCCCTTCCTCTCAAGGCTAACCGCACACTCTCAGCTTCATGAGCTAAGGACTCATTTAGGGACCCATTTATCACAGAGATCATCAACTCCTGCCACAAAGCTGCTCTCAAATGTGTCCAGAAACTGAGTGATACTCTTCCAGCCCCAGCCAAGCTAGCCTCTTGGACTCAGCTATGAGCTACAGATTTAGAGCTCCCATAGCGAGGAGGACAGGCTCCAGTGGGCCCTGGAAAGCCCAGGTGTCCATGCCCTCTGCTCCTCCCGACACATCACACAGGAGGTCTTGTCCTCCCTTGAGAGGTGCAGAGACTGAGGCCCTGTGGGAAGAGGTGGGGCCCGGCCCAGGGCTCGCCCTGCCAGGCAGCCTTGCCTTGGACTGAGATGGAAGAAAGATGAGAAAGAAGATCAGCGAGGAGGACGGGCTCTCTGCATCACGTGACACTCATCTGTCATTGCTCCACTTGTCTCCCCCGTGGAGGAAAAGCCAGATGGGTCCAAGGCCTGTTGTGAAATTTTCCAAACAGAGCTTGCTGTAATCTTTAATTAAAACGTCAATGTGGGCCACAGGACTCGTTTCACAGAGTTCTCCAAAGCAGGGACTGTAGGGATCACTGAATGAACGTCTCTCTGGCCCCCTAGCCCATTTTACAGATAGTTAAATGGAAGGGGGCCAGCACAGGCTAGAACGGCAGTTGCATTCGTGATCAAGAGTAGTAATTGTAGCATAAGATGGAGAGAGTAACCCATTGGCAGTCCGGGCCACCACTCTTTCTCCTTAAATGCCTGGCTCCTCTCCTCCAAAGCCTTAACCAGTTTCTCTGCTGTGTATGGTAGGTACTGGGCTTCCCAGGTGACACTAATGGTAAAGAACCTGCCTGCCAATGTAGGAGACATAAAAGATACGGGTTCGATTCCTGGGTTGGGAAGATCCCCTGGAGGAGGGCATGGCAACCCACTCCAGTATTCTTGGCTGGAGAATCCCTTGGATGGAGGAGCCTGGCAGGTTGCAAAGAGTCAGACACGACAGAAGCAACTTCACACACACGTGTGCACGTGGTGGGTAGTGACAGCCATACCAGGCTTTCCGCTAGACAAGGAGCTTGGTGAGGACTAAGGATTCCGTCCACATGCTCAGCACAGGGCCTGGTGCAGAGACACACTCACTGTCTGTCTGTCTGTCTGTCTGTCTGATGAAGGCATGAAGGTCCAGCCAGAGGAAATGATACTGCCTGAAGCCAAGCTTCATCTTCTGGGGAAGATGAGGCTCTACAGGGTGGTTGTGAAATCAAAGGACCCAGGGTTGCTGAAACTCCCACTGTTTCCAGGATCTCAGCTCTTCTCCCTAGAAACAGAAACAACTTTCCCCTGACTCAGTCCGCCCACTACTCACCCAGCAATGACTTACCTATGAGCTGGACATCATCCTCTAAAGGCAATAATGTGACTACGTACGAGGGCTAAGGGACATTAAGTACTGTCTCTTGCACAATGATGCCTCGTGTGTCTGAAACCTTCTGGGTCAGAGGGCTGGGAGTTAATATTTATTGAACACTGGACACTTTTTCTAATTTAATCAATTTTTAAAGCAACCCTCTGGGATTGGCATTACAATTGTCCCTATTTTACAGATGAAGAAAATGAAGCTCAGAGATGTTTGGTAACACGCCCAGAGTCAGGCACCCGCTAAATGGTGTGGTGGGGATCTGTCTGTTGCCAGAATTTGTATCCTGTCCTCTACTGTCTGCAGCCTCTTCCCGTGAGCTGTTCTGCAAAGCTAAACTTGGATAATTGGACGTAAGTTGACCTTTTACGTCCACAGTTTGCCTTAGTTTTACCGTCTCTCTTACAACAGGCTCTCCTGTTAGCTTTCACACTCCCCTGCCTTCTTCCCCAGGGAAAGCTGAGTGATACTTTAAGGCAATGGAGCTCCACCCCTGGCATCAAAATTACCTGGGGACTCCAGGCCCCACCCGTGGGGATTCTGTTTAATTGGTTTGGGGGTGGGGACCAGGCATCAGTGTTTCCAAAGCACTCCAGATGGTTTTAATGCACGGTCAGGATTGACAACTCCAGCTTTTGTTTTTTCTTGATAACCAAGTCATCCCGAGCAGCGAGCAGCGTGTATCTTGAAGTGTGTCCTGGGAGAGTGATTTCTCAGATCTTGATGGGCATTTTTTGAGACCTTGTATCTGCTTTATCTATTAATAGAACATCTGGGATTTCCCTGGTGGTGCAGTGGATAAGCCTCTGTCTGCCAGTGCAGAGGACATGGGTTCGATCCCTGGTTCGAGACTATTTCATATGCTGTGAAGCAACTAAACCTGTGCTCTAGAGCCCACGAGTTTAGCCCACTACTAAACCCACATATGGCAACTACTGAAGACCACGTGCTGAGAGCCTGTGTTCCACAACGAGAGAAGCCACTGCGACGAGAAGCCCGCCCACCGCAGCTGAAGAGTGGCCCCAGCTCACGACTGCTGGAGCAAAGCCCATGCAGCGAAGAAGAGCCAGGGCCACCAAAAGTAAAATAAATAAAAATTATTTAGAACATCTGCCCTTCTCTTGGGACCAGACTTCCGGGAAAGCCATCTCACTGTGGCCTGAGAGTCCCTCTTTTCAAGCTTAGAATCCACTGAGGATTCATAGATTGAAAAGCGCAGAACTGCCCACGGGCTCTCCTTGCAGGGACCATAGGATCTGTTAAGAGTTTTCCAGGTTTTTCTCCCTTTCTAGATGTTCTCCACACAGGTGACAAGAAGCTGTCCAATGTGTAAGGTGAAGCTCACGATCAAGTTGAATGTGAATTAAGCACTTTCAAAATACCCACTCTGTACCAGGTCACACACTAGGTGCTAATGATCCACTGTGTCGTCTGTGTTGTTTGGGTATAGAGAAGCTGCACACTCTCCCAGGAAGCGCTCCTGGATTGACATGGGAGCCCGCTTCTGAGGACCCACACCTCCCATACCTTCCAGCCCCAGGACCTGAGCCCAGCTGGTGGAGTTGGGGTGGGGCAGTAAAATTTGTCTGCCTGGGAGAACTCTAAGCTCTCTGAGGGCAGGGACTGGGTGGTGAATCAGGGCATGTCTGTTAAACTGAATGACTCATAGCAGTTAAAACCAAATGCCATGGGAGCACAGTGGGGGAGAAAGGTGAATCCTGACCAGGGAGCAAGGGCTGGGGAATCTGGGAAGGCTTCCTGGAGGAGGTGACACTGGGAGGCTTTATAAATGGGTAGAAATTGGGATGGGCAGAAAGGAGAAGAAGAGCATTTCAGGCAAAGGGAACAGCGCAAGCAACGGCCCAGAGGTGGAACAAACTGTGGTTTGGTGGGATCAAAGGCCAGGGAGTGTGATGGGGTCATATTCCAAACTGCCAGAACACAGAAGTTTCCATGGAAGCCCTGGGAATGGTTCTAAGAACTGGTCTTCACTCACTCCTCCAGATGAGCCTGGAGATGCCCTATCGTGCCCCTCCTTGTGATTTTTCAGGCTCTCTCCAGGAAGCCCCGCCCACCTTATCAGCATGGGGGCGCTGAGTTCCTGCCTGGGTGGGGGCCAGGCCCCACTGCTGACTCGTGCCTCTGGCAGCTGAGGCGCTGGAACACGAAGCCGAGGCTTCCTCACCAAGTCCAGCTGCCAAGCCCTCTGAGCTGGTCCCACTGGAGCTGCAGGAAGTCTCCCCAGACCACGAAGTCATCGTTTCCCTGCTTTGGGACCCAAGGGAGACGCACACACACACACACACACACACACAGCCTCAGTGTGCAGGAAGGACAGTGGACAGAGGCATCTATGACCCTGCCTCCTTCAGCATTCTGGGATTACTGGGAACAAGCACTGTGCCTGCCTCCCTCGGGGAGGAGGAGGGGCAGACGCAGCAACTCCAAGACTCTGTCCCTGAAACAGAGCCCTCTTCTCTCACCAAGCCTAGGAGGATTTGATTAGCACCGATTTTCAGGGCTCTGCACCTGTTCATGTCTTTCCAACCTCATCTCTGTGGGCCCTTCTCCATTTCTGATTTCCATAACCCAGACACTGATGTCCTGTCTCCGCAAAATTAAAAGGGACTGAATTCTCGCAGCCTAGCTTACCCCTCTGCTTCGGCGCTCTCCTATTATCGCGCATCCACGCCAGCTACTAGTCTGCTGCTCTGCTGCCGCTGTTTACTGGTACAGCTAGTACTTCCACTACCACTGCTTGCAATACCAGTACTTTTCAACTACTGCTTCTAACACTTTTTTTTTTTTTTTGGCTACACTATGAGGAATGCAGGATCTTAATTCCTTGACCAGGGATCAAATCCTCACCTCTTGCAGTGGAAGCACACAGTCTTAACTGCTGGACTGCCAGGGAAGTCTCACTACTTCTTAAGTACTTTAGTAAGAGTATTCAGAAGTACCGGTACTTCTGAATACTCTTACTACTACCAGTACTTCAGCTACTATTACTGTTATGATTTATACTGCTACTACCATCGCCTCTGGGTTTCCCAGGTGGCTCAGTGGTAAGGAACCCGCCCACCAATGCAGAAGATGCAAGCTTGACCCCTGGATCAGGAAGATCCCCTGGAGAGGGAAACGGCAACCCCCTTTCCCATTCTTGCCTGGGAAATCCCGTGGACAGATAAGCCTGGCAGGCTACAGTCCCTGGGGTCACAAAAGAAGTTGGTCATGACTTAGCAACATCCATCACCTCTACTGCTGCTACTAGTATTTTTCCTGCCACTATTTTACTACTGTTCTTGCCACTGTTTTCCTACAACAATGAACTTCTATTTACTGCTACTTCTGATAGCTCAGTTCAGTTCAGTTCAGTTCAGTTGCTCAGTCGTGTCCGACTCTTTGTGACCCCATGAATCGCAGCACTCCAGGCCTCCCTGTCCATCACCAACTCCCGGAGTTCACTCAGACTCACATCCATCGAGTCAGTGATGCCATCCAGCCATCTCATCCTCTGTTGTCCCCTTCTTCTCCTGCCCCCAATCCCTCCCAGCATCAGAGTCTTTTCCAATGAGTCAACTCTTCACATGAGGTGGCCAAAGTACTGGAGTTTCAGCTTTAGCATCATTCCTTCCAAAGAAATCCCAGGGCTGATCTCCTTCAGAACGGATTAATTGGATCTCCTTGCAGTCCAAGGGACTCTCAAGAGTCCAAACATGATGAATTAAACACAATGGGCCAAGAACTAAGTTCAGGCCTATCAACTGATGTCATTTATCACAGTAACAGCCTGCTGTGGTATTAAATCCTCTTTACTTTATGGATAGGGAAACTGAGGCGTGTGGAAGCTAAGTACCTTGGCCCAAGTTGCAGGGACAGTAAGAGAATGAGGCTGGATCGTGACCAGCTGCCTGACTCTGGGGGCCAAGTCTGAGACCCAGAACCCTTCTCCTCCCCTGTCCTTTGTCTGGTTTCCTGAGTACATCCCTGGGTTATCTTGAATCCTCAGGAAAAGAGTCCCTGAAGTTGAAGAAGGGAAGGGGCCTTACCCTTTGCAAGATGTCTAGAATGCCATGCGCAAGGCACGTAGTCGTTACGCAATGCACACATTGTCTCCAATCAGTATATAATTGAATTCTCATAAGAACCTTTCATGTGAGGACAAGGATCTGGGTGTTACAGCTGGAGAAACAGACTCTCAGAAGTGCTGTGATCTATCCAGGGGTTACATCTGGACTGTATGCCAGAACTGAAACAGAGCAAGACCCTATGGTCTTTGTCTTCCATGCCTTCTGCCTGCCTTTTGTCTGTGAAAAATACTGTAGCCAAAGAGTAAGTTTAATCAGAGAAGTAAGAACATGAAGAAACAAAGGAGTACAGTCAAAGCAGTGCGTGCGTGCTAAGTCGCTTCAATCGTGTCCAGCTCTTTGCAACCCCAGGGACCCTAGCCCGCCAGGGTCCTTTGTCCATTAGATTCCCTAGGTACAAAGGTTGGAGTGGGTGGCCATGCCCTTCTCCAGGGGGTCTTCCCGACCCGGAGATCAAGCCCGTGTCTCTCGTGTCTCCTGCATTGGCAGGTGGGTTCTTTGCCACTAGCGCCACCTGGGAAGCCTCAGTCAAAGGAGTGCAAATAATAATTGAGACATTAAGCATAGTCAGGGACCTTCAGTTCCTTCTCGAGAGCTATAGATAATATTTGGAGCCATATCCTGTGAGCTGTCTTGTAAATACTGAAACCCCCACCAGGCTGGAGAAGTTAGCTACATGATGACCAGCCTGTAGCCGTGACATAAACTGCTACGATTCCGAGAACTGGCCTCAAGGAAACGGGAACAAACCACGCCTGGAACTGAAGATCAGCGGCGCCTGGAACTGAAGATCAGCGGCGCCTGGAACTGAAGATCAGCGGCACCTGAAACAATCAAGGAGGCACTGGTCAGGCCCCTGGTGCTCAATTTCAAGGTGACTGTCAGAGCTGACTGTGCCGTTTCCACCTGTAGCCTCCTCCCTCAGCCGATAAAAGCTGTTGCCCCACTGATTGTCAGTGGAGGGAGTTGGCCTTTGGACAGACACTTGTCTTCCCTGCCCTGCCCCTGGTTGCCAGAATCAAAAATAAAGAAAACTTTCCTTTCCACCAACCTGGCCTCTTTATTAGTGTTTTGAGCGGCAAGCAGCCGGACCCCACTTTTGTTACAGAACTGTCTTTTCATGACCTTGCATATGATGTGACCTGTTTACCCTTGGCGTGAACTCTTATATGTGCTCTGCACTTTACAGTTTACAAAGCTCACACATATATTCATATTATTTCTCACAATGCCCCTCAGAGGGAATGATCAACTCCATTTTATGGGTAAGAAAACTGAGGCCCAGATGGCAAAGACAGATTTTGGAGCTCTCCTGAGGAGTCAGTGGCCAATCCAGGATTTGAACCAGTCTCCACCCCCAACCCCCCTGGAGCCTGAGAGTAGGGGCCTCCCAGCTGGAAGAATCCAAGAGGCAGCCCTCCTGCTTTACTCTGTCCAGCCACCCCAGCCCCTGTGGTGGGCGAGCCCACAGCCCTGAGGGGTGGAGGAGACTGGTTATTTCCAGCCTGGTACTTAAGGGCTGGCCAGGGAGTGGGGTGTGGGCTGGCCAGAGGGCTCTGTGTTCCCAAGAGGGTTTGGCCTTCGGCTGCTGAGACCGAGGCAGGGGGTCAGGGATTTCTGTCCGAGCCATCTAGGCTAGCCAAAGCTGGGCAGGCCACCCCCTCCCCCAAAAGGTAAGATGTAGGCAGCCAAGATGCGCACAGGCAGCTCATTCTCCCCCTCCAGCTCAGCTGACCCTGTCCTGGGCCGGGGCCCAGGCTGGGCAGTGCCCTTGCAGCTCCCGAGAGATGGAAGGAGCAGACAGCAGTCCTGATATGGGCCTGAGGATCAGTTGCAAGCAAACACATGTGCTCTGAACACCTACTCTGTGTCTGCCTCTCTCCCAGCTCCCAGCGGGTCTGGGAAATTGCCACCCATCCCAGGTCTCTCTCCCCCTCGTATGAGAAATGCTATCACGACACTGAGCCCTTGCAAAGCACCAAACATTTCCTGCCCCCGGATCTTAGCACGTGCAGTTCCCTCTGCTGAGGGCACCCTTCCTTCGGCTCCTCACATGCTGGGCTGCTCTGTCTTCATATTTAAATTTGAAAAAGTCACCTTTCAGTGATGTCTTCCCTGACTCCCCAGGCTAATAAGGTCCTTCCAACTCCCCTGCCTCCATCCACAACTTGCCTCTCACCCTCCTCTGCTTCCTCCTCAGCATTTGTGTTTAATTTTTAATCTACACGTTGATGGTCTGTCTCCCCGACAAGAGCAAGGACAAAGTCCGCTTTGCTATCACTCCCCCAAGGTCCAGCAGATGGCCAGACACTTGGAATAAACATTTATCACCTGAGCAAATGGAAAGGCAATGAAGGCATTTGCCCACATCCTCACAGGGGCATTGTACTTGAGGGCATGGCTCTGTCTCCAAGGCACCATCTTGCCCCCGTGAGCACGCTGGGATGGGGCCACATTCTCCGTAGTGGTCCTTCCTCAGCCCCAGAGGCACATCCTTTAAACATGGGGCTCCACATCTTCTCTGACTTCCTTCATGGACTCTCCAGCCTCTGCTTGCATACCTCCAAAGGACAGGGAGCTCACCTCATCCAGTGCAATATTAGATGCTCCCTTCCAAGGTTGCATGACCTTCCAATGACAGCATGGGCTGCTCTTGACAAGTCCTCAGATGCTGATGAGGAAGACCTCCTGTTGCTGGCACAAGGACTTTGGACTTTGACAACGTGCTTTCCTATTTCTTCATATATTTCCTGTACTCCAGCTACGGGCTAGGGCTGTGGTCACCAAATAGGGAGGAAGTAGAGAGCTTTGGTGGCTTGATGATGTTTAAGGTCTCTGATGGCCTTTGGGCCAGGCAACTGTGCTAGTGGTGGCCCGTGCTGTGAATCTGATGCCTCCAAAACCTCTCTGTGCACACAGATCACCCGGGAAGCTTAAGATGCTGGTTCTGATACAGCACATCTGGCCAGAGGATCTGCGTCTCTCAAGCGACACTGATGCTGCCAGGGTATGAACCACAGTTTGAGTGACAGGGTGTAGACCCAACTGACAACGAAGGACAGTGAGGCTCAGAGAGAGTAGGGACCTGCCTAGGGTCACCCAGCTCGACAGGAGGGGCTGAAGAGGGACCATCCGGCCCCACCGGCCAGGGCTCTGGAATTCACGGGGCAGGCTGGGCTCAGTGCGTCTTTGTGAGATGCAGCATACCTGGGCTCACCAGGGCTGCCCGCCCCTGCCCATGAATAGTGGGCCTCTTTCCTTCCTGCACCAGGCCGGCGGGCGCACGCCCACAGACGCCCCCTCCCCTGCACACACTCACACACACTCACACACCCTGGCCGGCCCGGCGGCCCTCCCTGTTTGGTGAAAGTCAACAAGAGCGTTTGAAAAGTCTTTCTGTGTGGAGAATCTGTTTGTATAGGGGGAGGAGACGGAGAGCCGGCCAATAGGTAGAAATATTAATGAAGCTTGTTATAAAGGGCCCATTCACGGCTCTCCGAGTAAATAGGGCTCTTGTCGGGCTGCCACGTTATCTGCCAAGTTCAAGAATGTGGTTTGAAAAAATAGAATTTAAAGGGGTAAGGTGGAGCCTGAAATGGACAGCCTGCTGGAGCTGGGATCAAGGACAGGAGGAGCCTCGGCCGAGGGGCTGGAGGCACAGGGATGCTGGGGCGCTGGGTCTTGGGGTGAGGGGCAAGGGGCTGCCCAGGAAAGGGGCAGGTGGGAGTCACCAGAGTGCAGAGCTCAGAGGGCATCCGTCATCCGTCGTCCACCGTCCACCGTCCACTGGTGTGGGAGGCAGCCTTGGTGTCTGGCCTAGGGCTTGCAGTTCTTCTGTTTGCACTCTGACGTGGTGATGTGGGTCAGGAATGGAGTGTTCAGCCCCACACCCATACTCCTCTGGGAATTTTGCTCCTTGGGGTGTTGGTAAGGGGGTCTCTGAGTGGCAGGAGGGGGGCTTCTTAGTAACTCTCAGCCACACTGCATCACAACCCCACAAAGCTCACCCAGCTTCTTCCACCCGCTAAATTCTGCTTTGTAGACTGTTACCCAAATAACACATAAGATGGAGCATAAAAGACTCAAACTCTCAGTCCACTCAGCTCACACAAGATAAATTGGGGGCTCAGAGAAGGAGCGTGATCAAGTCAAGGTCACTCAAGTCTTTAGCAGAATTGGGACTTGCTTCTCCCAGTTTCTTTTTGGACCAGGTCCCCAGGACTGCAGATGGTGTCTGGCCTAGAGAAGGTGACTTGCTATTTCAAGTGCACAATGTTTTATTTTTAGCCCTCAACTTAAATCAATGCATAAACAAGGGTTCTGTCTTGTGCCCAATTTGCTCCTGGCCAGCTCTGTGGTCTTGGGCAGGTGACTCTGCCTCTCTGAGCCTTAGCCTCCCTTTCCATTGTAAAATGGGGTTATTTAGACCAACCTCTCCTGTTGAGAAGACTCAAAGAGAGGATGTTGGCCCAGTGCTGTGCCAGGCCCTCGGTGGGTGGCCCGGGACAGTGGCTATGGCGTTTCTTTTTCTGTCCCAGCCTGAGGTACAAGAATAGAATTTCCAGAAGGACTGTTCCCCTGGCCTCTAGGTTTCAGGGTATGGTTTCTGCTCGGGTCCTAGAAGGCTGCCCTGTGTTGAGGGTCACGGGAAGCTTGCAGATTGGGAGTCGGGGGCTTCTGAGAGCACAGCCACACCTGTGTGTGAACTATTGCAAGGGTCCGAGGAAAGGCCCTGCAGGGGAACGGGACCAGCAGCCGCCCTGAAGGGCGGCGCGGAGTACACCTCTGTCTGACCAGGGTTAACTTATGTGTGGGGAGCACGTTTACACTGGCTTTTCTTTACGAATAAAAGGGGTGAAATTCCTATGAAGCAAAAAGGAAATAATCAATGCAAAACCTAAATGGAAACACTTTGGTAAACACTCCACCAGGCGCTTACTGGGTGACCTTGAACAGTGGGGACTTAAGGACATTAGGGATGCAGGGTGGCAGCAGTGTCCCCTTAAAGGGAGTGCTGTGGAGTGCCATCACAAGCACAAGTCTGGGGCTCACAGCCCCAGGTTCAAACCCGGGCTGTGCTCCTCACAGGCTGTGTGACCTTGAGCAAATGATGGACCTCTCTGGGCTTCCATTTTTTTGATCTGTACAAGAAAAGAGAAGACAGGGTTTTAAAGTGTGTGGAGCCCTGGTACATCGTGGATGCTCATTAAATGTCAATTTCCTTTCCTTTCTGGGCCTCTTGGCAGGCCGAGGGGAAGCGTCTGACAGGTCTCACCAGCCAGACCTGAGAGACACCCGGCCTGCAGGCCCCAGCATTCACAGAGCCTGATGGTGACTATGTCTGCATAGCCCTTCACAGTTTGCAAAGCACTGTCTCCTCCCCTTTAGAGGCTCGCAAAAGTCCAGTGAGGTGAGTAGGGCACTGCTTACTCCTTACTGCACTAAGACTAGGAGAAGGCGAGAGACTCAAACCCAGAGCTCATAGACTGGGCCCAAATGTGTCTTCATTCCTTCGCAAATATTGGTTGAGGATTATGTGCCAGGCATGAGGGATGCAGTAGTGAGTGAGACTCGCCATAGAGGAATGGATGACTATTGGGTGAGTGGGTGACAGGTGGATGATGGATGGATGATGTTTGGCTGATGGATGGATGGTGGTTGGATGATGGATGGATGATGTTTGGCAGATGATGGGTGGATGGTGGTTGGATGATGAATGGATGGTGGATGGATGATAGATGGACACGTAAAGGAAGGGAGAATAACAAATTTCTTGAGGGCAGGATTACTGTCTCTCCTTTTCACCACTGGGCCCTCAATACTGAGGATGGTGCCTGACGCTGAGGAGGAGCAAAAACTTGTCACATGATATCTTCTTTGGTGGTATGGACTCAAGAAACAGGCTACACACCTTTCTAGCTATGTGATCAAGGGGAAGTTACTTAACCTCAGGGTGCCTCAGTTTCCTTATCTATAAAATGGGACTAACGATAGGTCATTGTGAGGATTAAATGAGTTGACACATGTAATGCTCTAAGAACAGGACTAGCTGGTGCTCAGTAAGTACCACGTAAGCTTTGATCATTTTTATTTTTCTGGTTTGACTCCTGAATTCCCTTCTGTCTCCTTGCTTAGTCACTTCAGTCGTGTCCAACTCTTTGCGACCCTATGGACTATAGCCTGCCAGGCTCCTCTGTCCATGGGGATTCTTCAGGCAAGAATACTGGAGTGGGTTGCCATGCCCTCCTCCAGAGGAATCTTCCTGACCTAGGGATTGAACCTGCGTTTCTTAAGTCTCCTGCATTAGCAGGCGGGTTCTGGTGATAGACTCTCAAGATTGGACTCTGGGTGCCCTGCCCGGGATGCCTCCTAGTAGAAGCATCTATTTAGGCTGTAGTTCAGAGAGAGGAGATCTTGGGTCCAAATCAGGGTCAAAGAAGACCAGGGTGCATATTCCCCTGGGGCCAAGGACAGGGCTGGTCCCTGGCTAAGGGAGGCAGTACAGCAGGGTGGTCAGAGCTTTGGGCTGGGAGTGGAAGAGTCATGTGTCCATTCTGGCCTTGCCATGGCCCTCCCCCTGGGTCTCTCCAGTTAGATATCCAGAGAGATCGACTGCTGTGAACCAGTTGAGTCGCTGACTGAGGAAACACGAATTAAGCTATCTTCGGCTCCTCATCCTCAATTTTCCTCTCTTTAAACGGATTTTTCCGGATTGGAAAAACTGAGCCTTTGCTAGCCTTGGAACACACACGCGCTCTCTCGCGCGGCCGAAATGCTGTGTCAGCGGCAGCTAGTGGTTGAGGATGGCTCCAGATGGAGCGCTCATTAACGCCCCTGAGCAGGGCTCAGGGTCCCCCCGGGTCACCTCCCCAGAGCACACAGGCTGAGCTTTCTCTCTGAGGGCTGCCGACAGTCTCACCTTGTCCCAGCCCTGCGATTTATAGGAGCCGGTGGTTGACACAAGTTCCCGCTCGGCGTGGGCCCGTGGGCCCGTGGGCTCCACTGGACGCCAAGAGCCACAGCTCCCGCCCGCCTGCCCCTCACTCTGTAAGTGAGTCACTGGGGTTTGGAGTGGGCCACCCTAGGGGTGGCTCCTTGTTGGAATAAGACAGTCACCTTCGAACAGAGCAGGCAAAGACAGCATGCCAAACCCTTAGCTTGGCAAAGCTTCTGCCCAGAGGGCACCAAGGCACCTCCTTCCAGCCAAGGAATTGCAGGCACTCAGGCTGGCATAGCCCTGTAAGAGCCACGAGCCCAACAACTCCAGATTGAGACAGAGGCTCGACCAGAGAGGGGAGCCGATGTGGCCGCGGTGCACAGCAAGTCAATGACAGGGCTATTAATAGACCCCTGGAGACCCAGTTCCTGGGCATCTCCTGCTCCCCTAAAGGAAAGGAAGCAGCTGAGGGCTTTCCTGGCTGCTAAAGCTGACCCCTGCCTGGTCTTCTGGGAGCCAAGTGGGCACCGGGACCTCTGGTTTTAGGGACAGATTCCTGGGTCTCCCAAGCTTCCAGGGGAGCTGATTCGATGCCCCCTTGATACGACAGGAAGAGAAAGGGATGGGTGTGGAAGAAAGTCCTGGGCTTTGCAGTTGGGCACCGCTGGGGCCTAACCTTGGCTCTGTTGGTTCCTAGCAGGAGAAGCACAGGCAACTTATTTAACTTCCTCTGAGGCTCTGCCTCATCTACACAACATGGCAACTTGTCACCTACGTGGTGGGTCGTGATGTCAAGTGTTTGGCACACAGTAGGCACTTAACAAAAGGTTGCAATGAGTCCTGCTCCAACTGGCTTGGGCAGCCTGAGTGGAGAGCAGGACGGGGACGGGCCCTGGGCTTTTTAGGTGATGGGGTGCCACACAGGTGCTATGCAGATTTCCTCTTGGCACAGGCAAGAGAGCCCTGGGGTTGAAAGCCTGGTGGCCAGCTTGGGTCACCAACCTGCAGAATAGGTGGGCAAGTCTCAGCACTCTCTTGGACTCAGGCTCCCTATCTGTGAAATGGGTGTTGAAATAGTGGACTAAGGATGTTATGGCAAACCCCAGGCTGGCCTAGCTGGCAGAGTATGGGCCACACCCACCCCGGGCCTGCTTCCTGCCTAAATGAGTGATGTCTCCGGAGGTGGAGATTCCACCCAGGGCAACCAAGACAGGCGGTGGGTGAGCGGGTGGTAGGAAGAAAGGGACGGGACCAGACTGAGCCTGGCAGAGCAGGGCTACTGTCTCAGGTCCCCAGGCTAGTCAGATCATTCAGAAGGCTGGTCAGATCATCCAAGAGGGCCCGTCTTCTTGGGCCAAGCCCAGGCGCTCAGCAGTGGGGAGAGGGCCCCAGCCCTTCCCTCTGACACTGAACATCCTGGGCTGTAGCCACTCTGGCTCGGGGCTCGGACCCACTCCCTGTATTAGGTCCAAGCAGCCTGCAGAGCCTCCAGGAAGCAGGGGACACTCCAGGAGGCCGGGGGCCTGGCGAATCAGGCTGCCAGAGGCCCCTCTGCTGCGCAATGAAGGCCTCCTTGCTGCAGAGTCACCGTCCCACAGTGCGACTCAATGCCTGCCATCTCCCCTGGCTCAGAAACTCTCACTGGCTCCCCAGCCCAGAACCAGCTTTGGGTCCTGGTGTCTCCGCGGCTCATAGCAGAACTTCAGGGTCCCAGAAGCCTTGACCTGCCGGGTGCCAAACATCAGCCATGTACTCTTGTCAGGGGAGAGTTCTGGAGTTTCATCAGATTCACATAAAGGGCCACCGCCCCATGGGCTGAAGTCCAGGCTCTTGGTCAGCATTCAAGGCTCTCCCCAAGCTGGCCCCGGTCTCCACATCTGCCCCTTCTTGTCCCCAGACTCCACTCCCTGCCCTCCCTTCCTCATCTCCCCTCCTGGAAGATTTCCCAGCTGCTGGCCCTCCTCCCAAGCCCCAAAGCATCACTGAGCCCCCTCCTTTGCAGTTTGTTCTCTAAATTGTCCTCTCCTCCACACGTAGCTTTCACGGGGCTTAGAGCTGGCCCTCCCTGCCCAGACCTTTGCAGTAGCCTCTTGTCCACTTGCCTTGCTCTCTGCCCGCCCAGCCGACCAGCCAGCAAACTCCCTAGAACTATTCTCTGTCCCAGGTGAGTTGGATGATACGGCAGAGGTGGGACGGAGAAGGAGGAAGAGGAGCAGGCAGAGGAAGGGGTGGAAGCAGAAGAGGAAAGGCAGAAACAAGAGAGAGTCGGGGAGGGAGACAGAAAGGCCTTGGACTGGAGAGAGAAATGCAGCCCGATCAAAAGCGAGGCAGAAACAGGGGGAGATACTTGGAGAGACTGACAAGGAAAAGGGAGAGGGGAAGACAGGGAGACAGGATGTCGAGACAGGAGAGCTATAGCGTGAGACACAGAAAGAGGCGGAAGGAGGCAAAGCAAGGCCGGCACAGACAGGGACAGACAAATACAGAGACTGCAGCCAGAAAGGACTGGAGCCAGAAGCCAGGCAGAGAGAGAAAAGGAGACTGAGGCTGGGGGAGCCTTTGGCCGGCACTAGAGAAATGGCTTTCTATCACCTTCCTGTGCTGGATCCTGGCCCTCCTCCCCTTCTCTGAGCAACTGATCCTCACTGGGGAGCAAAGGAGCAGGGTCTGGTACCTGATCCTGCCACCTGTTGGCTCCCCACCCTCCCACACTGGAGGCTCTGGCCTGGCTCGTGGTCCAAGCCCCACGTGAAAGGTTCGCCCATCATCACCCGCTGGCCCTTAGGAAGCGACCCTGGGCTGGGATGGGGAGCACTGCAGTGTTAAGAACCTCAAGAATTATCCAACTGGCTGCCAGGTAAGCTGTGTGATACTGGCCCAGGACCTTAACCTCTCTGGGCCTCTGGGAAGTCAAAGGGCAGATTCAGTGTTGTCTGCGAGAGAGATTGAGAAGGTTTGTGTTACACCCTCCCAACACACCTGCTCCCGACACCCTCCCAACTCCAGTCCCACTTGAGGCTGATCTTGTTTCACCGTATCTATGACCACCACTCTGGAAGGTGGGAGAAGAAAGAATTGGGGTGAAAGCTCTGGCCATTTCTTTGGGGAGCACATGGCCCAGGGCTGATCTCATGTTCCGGCCATGTTGGCCTCTGCCTTGGCATCTGAGATGGGAGTTAAGTTACCTGTTGTCAGAAAGAGTCTGGTTAACTGTTCTTTGCCCAGGAGGATCGCTGGTCCTTGCAAAGCCAGGGTCCTATTGCCTGGCAGGAGTAAGGAAGAACAACAAAAATAATAATAGTAATGATGGCCGGCATCCACTGAGCTCTCACCTGCTACCTTGCTCAGCATCATACATCCTGGTCTAAGTCACAAGACCATATGACATGGGCACTCTGATTATCCCCTCTGATAGCTGGGGAAACTGAGGCTTAGGGCCAGTAAACAGTGGTGACTTTCAACTCCAGGCAACCTGACTTCAGAGCACTCTTATCCCGTTAAAGGATTTGACAAGAGTGACACCCTCGTTGATACCACCCCTATCAAGGCAACACTTCTGTGTCCAGCCCTGGGCTGGGGACCAGAAGATAGGATCCAGCAGCCCCACTCTTAAGTGCTCATCATCCAGTGGGAGGTGGCTCAGAGAATAAAGAGTCCGCCTGCAATGCAGGAGACCCAGGTTCGATCCTGGGGTCAGGAAGATCCCCTAAAAAATTGCTACCCACTCAGTATTCTTGCCTAGAGAATTCCATGGACAGAGGAGCCTGGTGGGCTGCAGTCCATGGGGTTGCAAAGAGTCAGACATGACTGAACAACTAACACCTTCACTTTTTCACCCAATGGGAGAGAAGACAGTTACCCAGTGGACAGAGGACATGCCCGTTAGTGAGTTCCTACTACATGCCAGCTTCTGTAGTATGCAGTTGGAGTATGGGCTCGGCCTGGGTTTGAACTCGTGATGTACAGCTTATCAGCTGTGTGAACTTTGGCAAGTTGCTTAGCCTCTCTGTGCCTCAGTTTCCTCATCTGTAAAATATTTCCCTGTTTTGCTGTGAGAATGAAAGATACTGATTCTTAGAGGGGGTCTTAGAGCTGCATCTGACATGTGCCAAGGGCTTAGGCCTGTTACACACCATCTTCTCCATCACCATCATCATCATCTTCTTTTTTTTCTTAAAAAAATTTATTTATTTGGCTGCACTGGGTCTCAATTGTGGTGCATAGGCTCCAGGGTGCACAGGCTCAGTAGTTGCAGTGCTCTGGCTAAGTTGCCCTGTGGCACGTGGGATCTCATGTTCCCCGACCAGGGACTGAACCCGCATCCCCTGCTTTGGAAGGTGGATTCTTAACCACTGGACCACCAGGGAAGCCCCCATCACCTTCTTTATCGGCACTTTTTGGAGACCATCTTGTTTAGTCATTCCCTAGCTTAGGGTGACTGGTTGCTATGATTATCCCCATCTTACAGATGAGGAAACTGAGACCCAGAAAGGTAAAATGACCTGCAGTAAATTAGTAAAAAGCTGAACTAAGATTTGAACCCACAACTATCGAAACATGGCCTGTGTTTTTCTCCATCTTTATTGTGTCAGAGAAAAAACTCTGAGTTCCTTTTTTTTCCCTTCATTCTCCCTCCCTCCCTTCATTTCTTTTCTTTTTCTCTCTGTCTTTGTTTCCTTTATTCAGCGAATATTTATTGAGCATCTTCTACATGCCAAATCCTGTGCCGGGGCTGAAATTCTTGTGCTGACCCTGGAGACCAGAGAAATGTTTTCTGCTCTGTTCTTACTGGCTGGACCCGGGCCTCCTCCCACCTCCGACTGCAGCTGTAAAGGGAAGAAACTTTGCCTGGTCCCCAAAAGGTAGGCAGGGGGCAGGCCTGGGAGGCGTCGGGTGGGAGGTAGGCTCTCTGTGTGCACACTGCCTCTCTCTGCGTCCCACTGGCTCTATTTACCTTTATGAGAAAGTGCGCTTGTCCAGCCCTGGGTTCACGAGGTCAGGCCTCACCTGGTGGAGCCTGCGAAAGGGTGTCTGGGAGGAAAGGGCAGACCATGGGCAGCACAGAAAGAGCTGACTCAAAGCGCAGGAAACAGACACTTTTACCAAGGTCTGCTTGAGCCTGTGGGGGTCCCAGGGCCCAGAGAGAGAGGAGCTTGGACCAGTCCTTACCCCTCCATGAGGTGGAATGTGGAGTATGAAAGAGGGGTTGCCAAGTCCTCCAACATGAGTCATCTCAGCTCCAATCATCAGCCCTCTGCTCACACATTCCTTCCTTCTAGAAGCTTCTCAGCCTGATTCCAGGGCCCTGTGCTGGACTCCACAACCCCTTGAGTCCCCACTGATCACTTGTCACATGAACCGGAACTGCCTGGTTATTTGCCTGTCCCGTTCTCACATCTGGGTTTTCTCACTTCTGTTTTCTTCCTCTCTGCCAGCTTCGCTCACTCACCTCATCCAGCCTCTTTCCAAATGTCACCTCCTCAGAGCAGTCTTCCCTGACCACCCCATCTAATCTAGCCTTGCGGTGATTCTAAAATCATGCCTGCAAACGCTCCAATTCTCTCCCTAGCAAGAGGTGGGGGTCTCTGTCCCTTCTCTTTGATCCTGGGTGGACATGCATCTGTTTTGATCCATTGTGTATAATGGAAGCGACACTAGGAAATTCTGAGGCTGGGTTGTAGAAGGCCATGGAGCTTCTGCTTTTTTGCTAAAGCACTTGTTTTGAGAGCTCTGGACCACCATGGAAAGTCCAACCACCCTGAGGCCACTGTGCTGTGAGGAAGACCAAGCCACCTGGAGAGCTCATGGTGGGGGAGCGGGGGGAGTGGTGGTCTGGTTAGCCATCCTGGCTGAGCCCACCTTTTCGTTACCTTAAAGTTAGTGCACCAGACACATTGCTTTAGCCTCTTAGTGCTGCTATGTCTTCAAATTTCTGCAAGCTTGTGGCTTAAGATAATGCAAATGTGTTCTCTTAACACTTCTGGAGTCAAGTCCCGAATGGGTCTCATCGGGCTAAAATCAAGATGCTGGCCAGGCTGCATTTCTCCTGGAGACTCTGGGGGAGACCCTTGCCTTTTCCAGCTCCGGGCAGCTGCCTGCATTCCTCAGCTCATAGGCCCTTTCTCCAACTTCAAGGCCAGCAGCATAGCATCTTCTAATCTCTCTATGTCCCCTGCTTCCATTGTCATGCGTCTTTCTCTGACTTTCCATTGGCCCCATCTGAGTCACCAAGGATACTCTTCCCACTTCAAAATCCTGAAGTTAATCACACCTACAGAGCCTTTTTTTTTTTTTTTTTAACCACCTAAGGTAGCCTATTCACTGGTTCCAGGATGAGGACGTGGACATCTTTGGTCAAGAGCGGGGCACTGGGGTGCCTGCCACACACGTGAATGGAAATGCTTCCAGGTGAGCCCAGCCCCCGCCTCTTCTTCGAGCTCCCACAGCCGTCTGAGTCTTCCCAGTCCAGACCCCGGACCTCAAGGAACTGAGACAAGCCTTCAGCTTGTCTGGTTGTTATGTGAGTCACTCTGCTTGCAATTGTTTTTCACACACCAACTGATAACTTTAATAAGCCTCAAGATTCTCATCATATTCAAAACACTTAGCCTACTTTGGTGTTTTTCACAATGCTTATAAAATTATACGTTTATGGGTTTCCTTCCTTCTTTTCTGTCTTCCCCAGCAAATATAAGGTCAGGGGAATTAATGCTTGTTGCTATGTAAACAACACCCAACCATGCCTTCTAGATATTTGTTCAACAAATTCAAGTCGCCTACCCATCAGACTGTAAGTTCTCTGAGGTTTAAAATCAGTCTTTCTTGATAATCACTGGTTTCCCAGAACCCCAAGTGGGTCCCAGCACAGGGAAGGGAAGGGGTTCAGCACAGCTTGAACAATTGACTTTCTTTTCTTAATCTACCCCACTCCTCCCTGAGAATCAGGAAGTCGAAGGGGGCTTGGAAGTCACCTCTGAGTTCAGTTTCCTGGGGCTCACAAACTCAGCTGCCTTCAGGGGCCAGCTGGGAACCTATTAAATCAGGCCCCTTGAACTGTCAGGCAGCGGGGAGTGCTGAGGTCTGTGGCCAACTGGAAATCGCCTTACCACCCAAGGTATTTTTTTTTGAAGGTGGACATATGGACAGCCAATCGAAATACCTCTTGTCTTGTTATTCTCCTCCCCGTTCCTGGTCCCCTCATCCATTCCCTGCACCTCCTTGCCCTGTCCTGTGCCCTCAGGAGGCTGACCTCTGGGGGCTGCACGGCCTCACCTTGGCTCCCTTGTCCCCTCACTTCTGAGTGGGTTTGGTTTGTGGGGGGACCCGCTACTGGAGGGCAGGAGGAGAGAGGCTGGGGTATTTGTTCTCTCTCTGTCCCCACTGCTGGAACTTTGTGATGGTGGCTTTCCTGTTGTAGCTCCCGCTCGGCTTCACTAACCTGTTCCCTCCCCTCGTGCCTTCAGAATCAGATGGCAAGGGCTTCTCACTGTCCCGGCTGCTTCACCAGCCCGGGCTGAGTCCCACCACCTAGCCCAGTCCTCTGTGGATGACTTGTTTTGAATATTCCCACTGAGAGGTTCCATTCTAATTTTTTTTAAATCATGATCACTAGTAGGCAGCATCACTAGCTATCAGCTACTTGGTCTGTTTGCCGGGAGCATTGAATACTCTCTCAGTTGACCCCTGTTGTGGCGTGTGCTGCCTCCTGCCAGGATCCTGAGTGTGACAACATCTGTAGACCTCATTTGGCCCTGGGTTCTGATCCAAGCCCCTAACCGGGCCAGAAGTTTCCCCTTCCCCCCACCCCTAGCCCCACCCTGGCCAGGCCTGGCTGTTCACCACCCTCCGTTTTCACCCTCTGTACATTGTTTGAAAACTCAAGTTCCTTTTCAGCATGGGGTGAAATGTCCCTCTGGAGCCTTCCCCAAAACCACCCAGACAGCGTGGACTCATACGGGATGGCCCTTCAAGGGGCTGTCTCCCTGCACTCAGGTGACTCTGCTTCAGGTCAAAATCTCCCGGTACTTCTCCTGGGCCTCAGAGGACCTCCCCTGCCCCAACATCACATCTGTGCCCCCCACAAACACACAACGTTGATTTTGTTCCTGGGTTTTGGAGGCCAAGAAGAGAGTGAAACATGTCCCTCCTCGGGCTGGATTGGGTCTTTTGGTAACAGTCACTGAGTCACATTTCCACTAACAGACAGATTTAATGAGCTTTGGAGACAATTTCCTTATACACTTGGCTTTCATCAATGGTGGTCAACTAGTTCCGCATAGCCTTAAAGCAGAAGGGAAGTGAGCAGAGCACAACCTTTGAAGTAATGACATAGCCCAGGGTTCTATCCCTGGCTTGGGAAGATCCTCTGAAGAAGGAAATGGCAACCCACTCCAGTATTCTTGCCTGGGAAATCCCATGGACAGAGGAGCCCAGTGGGCTACAGTCCATGGGGTCACAAAGAGTCAGACGTGACTGAGTGACTAACACTTACTTACTTAAGGATACAACCTAAACTGACTAGAACCAAATGGGCCCAAGATGACAGACAAGTCGACTTCCGCTAGACCCTGAGCCTCAGTACATGCTCACTGTAACACATCAGCGAGCTAAGCGACACAGCCACAGGTGCCATGACAGTTCCAAGCTGACCTTCAGAGATCAAAAAGTGGAGGGTGGCCCGATTCCTGGAAATCTCCACCCCTTCCCCCCAATAGTTGGAATAATCCTCCCACTCATTAGCCTAAGAAATTACCCAGCCCATAAAAGCTAACCACAGCACACTGTGAGGCTGCCCTCGCCTCCCGAGATGGCCCACACTCTGTGGAGTGTGTTTTTCTCTAAATAAATCCGCTTCTTACCTGTCACTTTGTCTCTCACTGAATTCTTTCTGTGATGAGACATCGAGAACCTGAGCTTCATTAAGTTCCGAAAGCAGGTGTGTGATCTCAATTGGAAGACCATGGTTTGAGTCCCAGCACATGGGTCCAAGTAACAGTCTGAAGTGAACATTTCATCCTGATCTTCACTTGGTCCCCCAGTAACAAGGCAAGACTGGATCCCATCACTGTCTAAGTTGTTCTGCCATGGCCCAGCCAAAGTTGGGGGAGTATAGCTCTGGACCCTGGTACTCTGTCCAGGAACCCAAAAGTCTCTATCCCTCTTTGGGTCTATTTTTTTTTTCTTTTGAAAAATTTAGATTGGGTGGTTTAGACAAAAGCTGAAGTCTGACTTCCTCTGTGTCAGGGTCTTCTTTTCCACAGCACTTGACCCCAATGGTAGGGTCCCTTTACCAGTGTGATGACCCAACTAACGCTGTCTCCGTAGTAGGCTGTGGGCTCCACCTGAGTAGAAACCTCTGTGCATCCCCTGATGACAGTAGGAACTCAGTAAATATTGGTGAAATGAATGACTGCCTGATTGAATTTTCAAATATAATTTTCAGTTCAGCGTATGTACAGTCCAGCTCAGCTCCAAGATCACCCGGGGACTCTGTGCTGGCCCCTAGCCTAAAATGAGACACTGAAGAGCTTCCTTGAACAATTGTTTTTTTTTTTTTTCTTTTTTAAGAGTATCCTTATTTCCTTGCGGCCCGTGTGGCTGCCAGGCCCCCTTAAATGCCCCAGGAATATTCCTCCGAGGCTGCTCTGGTGGAACAGCCCAGAACTCTGTGAGGAGCTGCCTTAGGTTGCTTTTTGTTTTTTTCCTGCTACCTCCTAATATTAACCTGGCTCTGGGCCCCAGGCCCCCACGCAAGGATGGGAGGCCCTGGATGGAGCCAGAAAACAGATCCATCTGGAAATAGAAAAATAATCCCAACACTAGCGGTTTTGTCCGGCCTTCCCAGTGGGGTGTGGAGTAGGCCCATGAAAGGGGCTTTGAGGGCTGGTGGGTGAGGGCCGTGGATGGGAGCGCCTCGGCACATGGCATCAGCTGGGTGCCCAGGCCCCCAGGGCAAGGGGACAGGCCTGCAGGGATCAGGAACTGTGTCATAGCTGCCTCTGGGGCCAGCCAGGACTCCACAGGGGTCCGGCCCAACCTTGAAACTGCGTGCCCTAGAGTGAGTGACTCGGGTTTTCAAGGCTACGTCGCCCCTATGTTTCAAATGGGGATTATAAGACCTATGCCTAGGAACTGAGCCTGTGGCCACAGCAGCCTGCACGGCGCCTGGGGTAGAGGAAGGGCTGGACAAATGGCAGCTCCAGCAGTTACTGTAATTTCTGACTTTAGGAGGTGTGGTGTCAAAGCCTTCTACCCACTCACAGGGTGACCTTGGGCAAGCCCACCTGGCCTCTGTCTTCCCATCTGGGCAGTGGGCCGTGGCCCAGAGCCCTGCGGTCCTGGGAGCCAGAGAGATGAGGTCCTCCCACAGGGAGCCCACCTGCGTGCACAGCGCCTGCGCGGAGGACTCAGAAGTGGCTGGAAGCTCCCCATGGCCCGTCGCCAGCTTCCTAGGAGAGCCCGTGAGCATCCCTGGGCCTCTGCTGGTTGCTCTCATTCTTTCCATGATTTGGGAGAGGCTGGACATTGGCAGGGAAGTGCTGCCCGCAGAGACTCCAAGGGCCTGGGATGGGGGCAGACGGAGTCGCCGGCTGGCCCCCAGCAGCTCCTGCTGCCTGCTGACCTTGTAGGAGTCTGTGAAAGCAGGAACCCTGGGTCTGGGTTTATTTTCACCATGCTTGGTACGTTCTTAGGCAAGTTAGATCTTTCCTTGTTATTGTGTCCCCTTCACTCTCTCATTCATTCAATCGGCAAACACGTATTGAGTATCGCTTGTATTCCAGGCTCTGTTCTTGTCATCAGAAATATCAATGAATGACGAAGTATCTATCCTCCTTGGGGGCAGGAGATGGGAGGGGAGCACTGAAGGGGCAGCGAGCTGGGGTAAGATAAAGTGACACTTTTGGACAGGCTAAGTGTGCAGTGTCCATGGGACAGCTGGGTGGGCCTCCCGGGAGGTGGGTAGATGGCTGCAAAGCCCGTGGAAGCCAGTTGTGCTAGAATCAGAGCAGTGGAGGGAGGAAGGCGCTGCTGGCCTCAGCCTCCCCACTCCCCACAGCCCTCTGCGCTGGCGATGACAGTGCGGATGGCAGGGATGACGGTAAGCATCTATTAAAGGCTTACTCAACACCAGGCAGGCCCCATGTCAAGCGATTTGCGCAAATCGCCTTTCATTATCAGAACAACCCTGGGGAATGAGTCTGATCACCCCTATTTTCAGAAAGAATTGAAGCTGAGAGGTGAGTGTCTTTGGCCAGGTTCCCCTGAAACAAAGCCTGAGGCAGAGAGAACAGATGTGTGGTTTAGGGCTGAAACCTGGAAGGGGTGAGGGCAGCCCCGGGGCAGGGCAGGGGAGGAAGGGGTG